>NC_036458.1:977482-1012482 GCF_002775205.1 Xiphophorus maculatus
CTTCTGGTTGATAAGAGCAAAGCAGCAGATGAGGCGACTCTCATGCGACGGTATGAGGTCATTTCCTGTGAAACGTTGTCTTCCTGCAGGGCGTCCGCTACCTGGTGGAACATGGCATCCTGGAGTGGCGAGCCGAGCCGGTGGCGGAGTTCCTCTACAAGGAGGAGGGGCTTAACAAGACCGCCATCGGCAACTTCCTGGGAGAACGGTACGGCAGGCCAGAGGTCAAAACGAAGGTCAAACAGCTGCATGAACCAATCCAGCTTTATTTATTAAAACCTTCAAAACCAAAGTGCTGCACAGTCAAAGTAAAAACATTAAAAAGGTTTTATTCAGCAAAAAACAAATATTTGACTGTAGAGATTATCGCGACTTAGAAAGTAAAATAGAAATTTAAACGGGAAAAGCTGAGTCAGGAATCCAAAAGAAAAGAAACCTAATTAAAATAATAAAAAATGTCTTTTAATAAAATACAATGATGAATAAAAATTAATTAATTGATACATATTGAAATAAGTTCAAATATGTAAAATAATAAAGTACAGAAAATTAATTATAATTTTAATATAAAGTTAGCCAAGATATTTATAAATAAATTTAAAGGAAAAAAAAATAAAAGGAAAATATTCAGAAATTCAAATGAAACAATATAATAAAATCTGAAAATCATAATTTAACTGCCTGTTGAATCTTTTTGATTTTGATATTTCCCATCAGAAACTCCAGTTTGTATGAAATTATGGTTAATATGTCTACAATCTTATTTATACTTTGCTGTTAAAAATAAATACTTACATTTTGTATGAATTTTTTCTGGACAAATCAGGCAAAAACGCTCAGTCTGAAACTGTTTAATGTTTACTAATATTATTTATTCTTATGTTGTTATTATTCTGATTTCCAATTTGTCCTGAAGGCATCGTCAGCATAGCATCAATATTCCATCGTTACATTTTCTATTTTTTACAAACTTTAAAGCACCAATGACAGGACAGGAAACTTTTGGGGGCAGGACCAAAAATGGGCGGAGTTACAGCAGCAGCATTCAGCCACACCCCCTGGCCCGCCCACAAGTTGTTCCTTTCAGTTTGAAATACTGTAGTCTGAATTTTATTCCTCTAATTTGTTTAGTTTTTCGGAATCATAAATGAAATGAATCGGTTTGGTAGTTTGTTGTTCCTGTTCTGTTTCCTGAAGTCGATCTGATCTGCTGTAAATGTCACTTAGGGAGGAAATGCACCTGAAAGTCCTGAAGGCGTTCGTGGCTCTGCATGAGTTCTCCGACCTGAATCTGGTCCAGGCGCTGAGGTTTGTATAAAATATTCATTTTATTTAACTTTATTCTGTTTTTCTCAGTATAAATAATTCTAATTTTTTTTTACCAGCGTTGGCTTCTTTTGATGTGTGTTTGAATAAATCTGTTGTCAGGCAGTTTCTGTGGAGCTTCCGGCTCCCAGGTGAAGCCCAGAAGATCGACCGGATGATGGAGGCGTTCGCGGCGCGTTACTGCGACTGTAACCCCGGAGTGTTCCAGTCCACAGGTACAACTCACCGTCCAATAGAAACGCTCTGCTGCTTCTCTGTCCAATAGAAACACAGAGCCTGAAACCTCTGAGCTCATTGATTCCTCACTGCCTTCTGCACACAGCCTTTACTTTGAATAGACCATAGCGGCTGTGCAGCGATAACAAAGCAGCGCTGCGGTTTCTCTTACAGACACCTGCTACATCCTGTCGTTTGCCATCATCATGCTCAACACCAGTCTGCACAACCCCAACGTGAAAGACAAGCCCAACCTGCAGCGCTTCGTCTGCATGAACCGAGGAATCAACAACGGCGCCGACCTTCCCGTTGACCTGCTCACGGTCCGTTCACTTCCAGCGTCAGAGCTCAGAGCAAAGCCTTCCTGCTGGTCCCTCCTGCCTTCAGGGGGCGCTGCAGGAACGTTTAGCCCAAACAAACATGCTCCTTCTCTACTGTGTCGTCTGCAAACAGTCTCGGTTTTACCTTCACTGACCCATTCCCTTCAGCTTCATGAAATAAGCACCTTGAATTCCCTTGTTGCTGAAAATGTGCCCTATAAATAAATGACCAACTATGACTGTGCAAGTTAGAATTATGAAAATAAATTTGCTAAAAGGAAACTAATTTTGGACATTTTTGACAAAACGTTGAGGTGTTTTTTTGGTTGTACTGAATTTAGTGAATTTTATAAAACAATAAAACTCTTTTTGACTTTGCCTCTGTTTTTTCTTCCAGAAACTTTACGCCAGCATCCGCAGCGAACCCTTCAAGATCCCCGAGGACGACGGCAACGACCTTACTCTGACCTTCTTCAACCCGGACCGCGAGGGCTGGCTGCTGAAGATGGGTGAGTCTGATGCTGCAGCAATGGCGAAGCTCCTCTCTGTGCCGCTGCGGCGCGTTTCTGAACGTGTTTGTTGTCGCTCCAGGCGGCCGCGTCAAGACGTGGAAACGCCGCTGGTTCATCCTGACCGAGAGCTGCCTCTACTACTTCCAGTACACAACGGTGAGTTTCTGCTTCCTGCTGGTCAGAGTGCAGCAGCAGTGTGTGTGTGTGACGTTCGGTTTGCCCTGCAGGATAAAGACCCGATCGGGATCATCCCTCTGGAGAATCTCTGTGTCAGAAAGCTGCAGGATTCCAGCAAACCGGTAGAGAAACAAATGTCCAACATCATCTGCAAACTGAACCAGAAAATATTGTTTAAACATTATTTACCTCTGATTACGGCTCCTGTGTTTCCACCAGTTCTGTCTGGAGCTGTACAGCCCCAAAGGTCAGAAGGTCAAAGCCTGTAAGACGGAGAACAAAGGCCGAGTGGTGGAGGGGAAACACCAGTTCTACCGGCTGAACGCCGCCAGCGAGGAGGAGAGAGACGACTGGATCAGCGCCATCAGGTGAGCCACAGGTCTCACACACACACACACACAGACAGATCACAGGTCACACACACACACACACACACACACACACACAGAGTCCTACAATCCTCCTCTGACTGAAACTGATCAATTAATTATTAATAATAATAATGGCTCATTATTATTATTATATATTTTTAGACTCTAATATATCAGACAGAAAATATGTGATTACATAAAACAGTTTGTCTGATTATGAATTCACTCAAACGATGGAGTATTAGATTCATGCTGATTTGTTTTAAATATGAGGAAAAAATCTAAATAATGAGAATAAAGTCAGAATAATCTTTGTCATAATATTACAAGATTAAAGTTGCAATAAAATAAATTGCAACAAAAAAGTCAGGATTTTTTTCTTTTTTTTCTTTCAGAAATTCACTTTAATTTGAGTTAAATGTAACAAGTTATAATTGTTTTACTATTATTGGATAAAAAATTAATGTGGGTATTTAAAAAAAGAAAATTTACAGATAAAGATAATCCTCACTGGGTAGAAATGGAGTCCCACAATTTAAGTTTAGCTCTTCCATTGTTCATATACTCTGACACGTCAAAGAAGTTACAGAAACATATTACGAATCCCATTCTGAAAAACATGATAAAAATTTGGCAGGATGTTAGAAATTACCTTGCGGAGCCAAACGACATTTCCCAATTTAGCCCAATATGGGGTAATCAGCTGTTTGCTCCAGGTAGAGCAGATGGAACCTTTAGGCTTTGGGCCCTGCAAGGTTTAAAAACTGTCGGTGACCTTTACCCATCAAATTCTGATATATTTTTGTCATTTGCAGAGCTACAAACCAAATTCAATCTGGATAAAAAACATTACTTCAAATTTCTTCAGATAAGAAGCTTTGTTAAAGCAAATTACAACAATCTTAACAAGCCCCCTCTTACATTACTTGAAAAATTAATGACTCGGAATAAATCAAGGAAGGGCATCATTTCAGATTTTTATAATGTGCTGATCTCTAACTCATTAGAGGACTCAAATAATAAGCTTATAAACTGGAATTTGGACCTATCATCAAATATCAGTGAACAGGATTGGGAAAAGGCTTGCATTAAAATTCACACAATGTCCATAAACAGTCGTCTTAGAATTCTACAATTTAAATGGCTAATGCGTATCTATGTTACACCTGTGCATTTAAATAAATACAATAATAACATCCCAGATCTTTGTGTAAAATGTAATTCTAAAGGGACTCTAATACATTGCATGTGGGAATGCAGACAAATCAAAGCATTTTGGACAGAGGTGAAAGATATAATTGAAAAAATTATCTTAAAGCAAGTTCCACTGGATCCTAAATTGTTCCTGCTAGCTTTATTCCCTGGGGAACATAACTTTAGTAAATCAGAACGCACTTTCATAGATATAAGCTCATTGGCTGCAAAAAAATGTATTGCTTTGACTTGGAAAAATATCAATAGACCTAGTGTCACGCAGTGGTTAAAACAGATGTCGTCTAATTTGCCGCTAGAAAGAATAACATATATTAGGAAATCCAAACGGTATCTTTTTGAGAGGATTTGGGGGCCTTTCATTAATTTTATTAAGGACTTAGACTTGACAGAGGGTTTGTTTGAGCTCTGATTTGCCAGAACCTGTGGTGTGCCATGTTGTGTGGATGTGTATAATTATATCTGACCAATTTGTAATCTGTGAGGATACCCCAGTTTTTGAGAAGCTGTGTTCTTTGTTTTGTTTTTTTACTTTTTATTATTATTATTATTTATTATTATAATTATTATTATTTTTTGTTTTATTTTATTTCTCTGGGTTGAGTAAAATAATTACTGTCATGTAACAACTACAAAGAGAACCTGTTCAAATAACTACATGCTTGTATTTCCAAAGTGTAAAAACTCAATAAAAATATGTTGGTAAAAAAAAAAAAAAAGAAAATTGAGTTCAGTAAAAACAGGAAACGCCGAGTTTTGTAGGAAGTTTGGAGAAAATTAGATCAAAACTTTAGTTCAGATTAAAAGTCCAGTTTGTTTCCAAAATGGCCGAATTTAAACAAACCTGCAAGATTTGACTTTTAGATAATTATCACAAACATTTGATATTTATAAAACTTATTAGATAATCTTCTTCAGCTTTTTCTCTTTAACAGGTCAGATAATTACTTTTTGTATTTCCTCAGGTGATTTTATCTTAAAATGAGTTTCATGACCTTAAATAATAAAATGGAGCAACAGAAGAAGCGTGCAGATCAGTGATGATGCGAAGATAGAAAATGTTGATAATCACGTTGATAAAATCCGTTTTCTCCAGGGCGAGCATCACCAAGGACCCGTTTTACGATTTGGTGTCGATGAGGAAGAGGAAGGTGATCAGGAATGCTTCGTCATCGGAGTGAAGCGTCCTGAACGAAGCTTCATGAACGTTTCACAGAAACAAGCTGAACTGGAGAGACAAAGAGGAACCGGGAAATGACGAGTCCAAGTCACTTCTGCAAACTGCAGACGGTTCCTGGAAGAAGGCGTTAGCATCAGCAGCTTTAGCATTAGCAGCTTTAGCGTTAGCAGCATCACATTAAACTGACTTCATTCCCTTCATGTGAAGGAAGTGAACTAAAGTTCACAAAGAAGCTTAAAAATGAAGCAGAAAGACCGACGGCTGGAAGCTAAAAGAGACGAAACGAAACTGAAGCTGGAAAAGAAGCTAAAGGACAAAAACACAGAAAAGATGCTGAATGTTCATTTAAAACAGAAAAATCACCGAGATGCAAAACATGGATGTTCAATATTTCCACAAAAAACAGAAAAGTAACAAAAATAGATAGAAAATGATGCAGTTTAAAAACCAATGAAAGAACTGAACAGTGATTACAGAGAGTGAAGCTACATGTAGAGTCCAGGGAAAAACAGTCTGAACACAGAAACTACCACAATACAAACGATAAAACATTTTTAAAATAATCAGCTGTAAAATATTAAACACATCTGGCTGATTATTTATTCAGCCTGGAGAAACGATGTAGCATTTCTTTATAAGTCTAATAGATCTAAAATCTTCTCAACTTGTTTAATTTATGAATCGTTGAATATGTACAGTTTGTTATATTTTATGTTTAATATGTAATTTAATGATCAAATAATCAAACTTGTAGAATAAAGTTTATTTTTCCTCAAAGCTTGTCGCCTTTTCTCCACCAGATGGCGCCGCAGCACCGCCATGTTGAACTGAACTCAAACGTAAATTTATGCTGAAAGTTTTATTTTCTATTTTAACTGGAGAGAAGATGAAGAGAAATCATGAGAATCTTCAACACAGCAGATCGAGTTTCCAGTTCACCTCCGGTGAGTCGCACTGGTTGAACTGGGAGAAGAAAACTCCAGTAATTAGAAGTGAATAATTCGGGTTTGTACGTTTCCCATCGATCTCTTTGCAGACTCGTTGCTCCACTGATTTCGTTTTTGTGCTGGTTTCCTCCTGGATCCTGAGTTCATCTCTCTTTCCTCCTGGTGTACTTACACAAAAAATTAAATTAAAACAATATCATCTTGTATACGTCTTTAAATTCAGATAAAACCTCATTGTTTTGTACGGCTGCCACTCCTGGGCAGACTGATCCATGTTTTGTTTGTATTGTATCAAATCCTTCAAAATGATTCATAAAAGGAAAGTGAAGCTCATATGATCCTGAGTTTCTAATATCAGGCTTTCTGAGATCCTTAGCCTACTTCGTGTCGTCAGTCAGACAGTTTCTAATGAAACTGATCCCAGAAAATGTGGTAAAAACAGAACATTTAAATTTGACAGGGTAATTAATCGCTCTTTCCTTTAAAGCAACAGTATCATGGCTTTTCCAGCCATATGGAGACATTTTATACCACAATCTTTTATATAAAATGCTATTTATAATTTGACTTCCTAATTAAACACTTTGAAATTGGGCCTCTGTCTCTTTAAAAGCTCCAGCTCATCCTGAAGCTCCGCCCCCAGGAAGTCATACCAACACGGCTCCTCTATTAACCCTCTAACGTTTTCACCAGCGTCGCTCTGAGCAGCAGTAACGAGCTCAGCAGCTGTTTGCTAATTGCTGCTGGCTAGTCTGAAGGAGCTGAGAGGGAGGAGCTGCGCCTGGAAGGCGGGGCTACGTCCACCCAGGCGTTCTGCACAGCTGACTGGTTGCCATGGAGATTAAAGGAAACGCTCCAGGTTTGTTTCTGATGAAGAAAAAACATGATGGGAAAATATAAAAAATGATTTTACATAAAACTGTCTAATAAATGAAATCATTTGAAAACAAGTTATTTATAATTTACTTCAGTTATCTTTGATATTAAACAAAATAATTTAAATTATGTGTTTATAACTTTTTATTCTTTTTAAATATGTAACCCGATATGTTTTTTATTCATTATTCTCTTTTTTGGACCGTAGTTTATCTGTATTTAAACTGATTTCACCTGAGCGACTGCAGGAGAAACGAGTTTTATGGAAAACTGCCGTTTTCTTTGTAATATTCTTTGTTCCTTTTGAAATAAATATACTGAGGAAAAGTAAAACCCACAGGAGTAAAACAATCATTTGGAAGAGAAATAAATCAGATTATTTTCAGATTCTTGACACTTTAATTTATTGAAGTTTTAGTCAAAGTTTTTGTCTTTTATTTATTTTCTGTAACAAAGTTGTGATCATTTAAACTCCATCTGCTGCCACAGACTCTCATATCACTCAGTGTGTTCAACACACCGACTGTGTTACCAAGACTACACACACTGATCACCTTTCCAGTCTCCATAGCAACCAGGTGTAGCATAACACACCATGTGAAGTTTAAGCTCCAGAGGAAATAATGGAAAACACTGACCAGTGGAATAATTTAAAATAAACTAGAAAAATGTAAAAGTGTCGACTGAATCCGTCCAGCAGAGTTTTGGCTCCGGAGGTTTTCCGTTTCAGTAAAACGTTTCAGTAAAATGTTTCAGTAAATGTTTCACTGAATGTTTCAGTGAATGTTTCAGTAAAACGTTTCAGTGAATGTTTCAGTGAATGTTTCAGTAAAACGTTTCAGTGAATGTTTCACTGAATGTTTCAGTAAAACGTTTCAGTGAATGTTTCACTGAATGTTTCAGTAAAACGTTTCAGTGAATGTTTCAGTAAAACGTTTCACTGAATGTTTCAGTAAAACGTTTCAGTGAATGTTTCAGTAAAACGTTTCACTGAATGTTTCAGTAAAACGTTTCAGTGAATGTTTCAGTAAAACATTTTAGTAAATGTTTCAGTAAAATGTTTCACTGAATGTTTCAGTGAATGTTTCAGTAAAACATTTTAGTAAATGTTTCAGTGAATGTTTCAGTAAAACATTTTAGTAAATGTTTCAGTAAAACGTTTCACTGAATGTTTCAGTGAATGTTTCAGTAAAACGTTTCACTGAATGTTTCAGTGAATGTTTCAGTAAAACATTTTAGTAAATGTTTCAGTAAAACGTTTCAGTGAATGTTTCAGTAAAACGTTTCAGTGAATGTTTCAGTGAATGTTTCAGTAAAACGTTTCAGTGAATCGGTAACGTTGCAGTGAGGCGGTTCCTCGCCGCTCCTCCTCTCAGGACTGGATGCAGTTCCTTCTCTGAAGCCGCCGGCGGCTTTTCAGTCCTGGAGAAACAAAAAGAGAAACTTTACTTGAATCAGTTTTCTTGTCTTTACTGGTGAAAATGTCAAAGCTCCACTTTCATTGACCTTTAACCTCTGATGTGCTGCTCAACTCCACAGAAAGCAACATTTAGAAAAAGTCATTTCTAAATCTGAAGCTGATGACAGTTTATTGATGTTGTTTTACTTTTAGGAATTTAATCTTTTCTATATTAGATTCATATCTTTATTTTTAGAGCTTTTACTGTTGGAGAAAATTAGGAGCAAAATCTCATTTTAACAAAAAAACTTTCATGTTTTAATTATATAAAACTCGTTAAAACGAGTTTGTTTCTTGTTTAACAAAATGAGTTTCATATTTAGTTAAAATCCTGTTTACTCCAGATAACCAGTTAGTTTTCCAACAGGTGAGTAAATGTTTTCGTACCGTCTCGCTCCGCCGTGTCGATGCTCTGCAGAGAAACGCTCCTCTGGATGTTCTTCTGCGACTTCTTGGGTTTGAACTTCAGCGGTTTCTCCTGAACCTCAAACGAATCCTCCGGTCCGTTTCCTGCGACGCCATTGGCCTCTGGCGCCGTAGCCACGGGGGCGGGGCTCGGAGAAGTGACCACGCCCTCTTGTATAGTCTCTGCGCTGTGATTGGCTGCTCTGTTTTTCAGGAAGTTCCTGAAGGAACTGCGCGGCTTCTTCACGGCGGCCGCCTCGCTCTTCCTCACACCGCCGCGCCCGTCCTTCTCCTCTTCCTCGGCGGTGGCGCTCGGACTCGGTGAGGACGCTCGGTCCGCCGCGTCCCCGTGTCCCTCCATGTCCCTCTGGCTGGTGCCACCGAGCAGCGAGTGTTTCTGGGTGGACAGGTCCTGCAGCGAGCCCGTCAGGCCCAACCTGTTCCCGAACACCAGCGAGTATTTGGGGTTGTGGTATTTGTGCGCCGGCACTTTGAGGTCCACCTGTCTGGAGTCGCCGACGGACACCTGGAAGCGGGACGTGGAGACGGGCGCGGGGCGGAGGTGCTCCACCCGGGGCTTCAGGACGGGAGTGGGCAGCGGCGGCTTGCTGATGTTGAACTCTTTGTGGAGGTCGACCGGTTCCGACACGGCGTACATCTCCCTGAAGTCGCTGTCGAAGAAATCGACGATCTGACCCGTCATCACCGTAACGGCGCTCCGGTCCAAACGAGACGAACTCCAGGTGAAGCTGGAGGTTAAAACCAGAAATGAAACCAAAAATCACAAACATACCAACATTCAGCGCAGGAACAGCGACACGCTAAAAAACTTTACTGGATGATAAATTATCCCAGAAATTATCACTATAAATGATAATATTATGGCATTGAGACAATTTTCCAGGAATGTAACGGTAATAAAATAATAATGAAAGATCAATAAACTTTAAATTATAGAACATTTAGCACTGGAACTGGAAGACATTTTAAATATACAAAATAAATAAACTAAACTAATAAAATCCATTATGACTGAGTAAAATAGCCTGACCAAAATGTTAGCATGATTAACGTTAGCATGAGAACATTAGCATGAATCACATTAGCATGAGGATATTAGCATTAATAACGTTAGCATGAGGCGCTAACCTGTAGGAGCCGAACATGACCTTCTCTCCGTCCACCAGCATGTATTTGGAGCAGAGCGAGCCGGGCAGCTTCCCGAAGGACAGGGCCAGCCCCGCGCCTCTCACCATCCGCACACGCAGGTTCTGCACACACACACACACACACACACACACACACACACACACACACACACACACACACACACACACACACACACACACACACACACACACACACCTGATTACACAACGCCCTGAGTCAACACACACACACACCCGCGGACCAAGTGGGAGGCGGCCGGGCCGTGGAGCCTCCAGTTTCTGGGATCCGTTCTCAGGAACAAAGACTGTTCCTCTGAGAGGAACGGAGCCCTGAAAACTGAGCCGAACCGGGCCGCTGCGCCACGACCCGGCCCCACAGCGCTGGGGAAACGGTGCAGGCTGCAGATAAGGCCGGTTTGGTTTCAGATCAGATGTCAGAGGACCAGAGAAACGCTCTTCTTCCTCCAGAGGAAACAAACATCCTCTAAGCTTTTCACCAACACATATCGAGGAGAATTCAGCTGGTCGAGGCGACTTAATACAAAAAGTGAAATATTAAATTAGATCATCAAAGGAAGGTTTAACTGCAGCAGAGGAAGAGGAGCTGGTGGTTTGAGTCCTGCTCTGTGTGTGCAGCTTGGCGTCTCACCCTCAGGTGCATGGCGCTGATCTGCAGCCGGGAGCTCATGTCCAGGAAGTGGGGAACGCCGCGGGCCTCCAGCACCGCGTACACCGCCACACCGCGCCGCGCTGCCGCGTCCAGCAGGTCCTGGAGGATCTGCAGGTCCGTTAGGAGATCCATGACGATGGCCAGCACCTGGGGCAAACAGAGAGCGGGGCATTTTTACTGCCCTGCACTCATTATGACCCTAACCCTAGCCTGAAACACACAGCTAGCATGAGCTAATCGCTGGAATATAATAACACAGCTAGCATGAGCTAATCGCTGGAATATAATAACACAGCTAGCATGAGCTAATCGCTGGAATATAATAACACAGCTAGCATGAGCTAATCGCTGGAATATAATAACACAGCTAGCATGAGCTAATCGCTGGAATATAATAACACAGCTAGCATGAGCTAATCGCTGGAATATAATAACACAACTAGCATGAGCTAACCTCTGAAATATAATAACACAGCTAGCATGAGCTAATCGCTGGATTATAATAACACAGCTAGCATGAGCTAATCGCTGGATTATAATAACACAACTAGCATGAGCTAACCTCTGAAATATAATAACACAACTAGCATGAGCTAACCTCTGAAATATAATAACACAGCTAGCATGAGCTAATCGCTGGAATATAATAACACAGCTAGCATGAGCTAACCTCTGAAATATAATAACACAGCTAGCATGAGCTAATCGCTGGAATATAATAACACAGCTAGCATGAGCTAACCTCTGAAATATAATAACACAGCTAGCATGAGCTAATCGCTGGATTATAATAACACAGCTAGCATGAGCTAACCTCTGAAATATAATAACACAGCTAGCATGAGCTAATCGCTGGATTATAATAACACAGCTAGCATGAGCTAACCTCTGAAATATAATAACACAACTAGCATGAGCTAACCGCTGCAATATAATAATACAGCTAGCATGAGCTAATCGCTGGAATATAATAACACAGCTAGCATGAGCTAACCACTGAAATATAATAACACAACTAGCATGAGCTAATCGCTGGAATATAATAACACAGCTAGCATGACCTAATCGCTGGAATATAATAACACAGCTAGCATGAGCTAATCGCTGGAATATAATAACACAGCTAGCATGAGCTAATCGCTGGAATATAATAACACAGCTAGCATGAGCTAATCGCTGGAATATAATAACACAGCTAGCATGAGCTAATCGCTGGAATATAATAACACAGCTAGCATGAGCTAATCGCTGGAATATAATAACACAGCTAGCATGAGCTAACCACTGAAATATAATAACACAACTAGCATGAGCTAATCGCTGGAATATAATAACACAGCTAGCATGACCTAATCGCTGGAATATAATAACACAGCTAGCATGAGCTAATCGCTGGAATATAATAACACAGCTAGCATGAGCTAATCGCTGGAATATAATAACACAGCTTGCATGAGCTAATCGCTGGAATATAATAACACAGCTAGCATGAGCTAATCGCTGGAATATAATAACACAGCTAGCATGAGCTAATCGCTGGAATATAATAACACAGCTAGCATGAGCTAACCTCTGAAATATAATAACACAGCTAGCATGAGCTAACCTCTGAAATATAATAACACAACTAGCATGAGCTAACCGCTGCAATATAATAATACAGCTAAAATGAGCTAATCGCTGGAATATAATAACACAGCTAGCATGAGCTAACCACTGAAATATAATAACACAACTAGCATGAGCTAATCGCTGGAATATAATAACACAGCTAGCATGACCTAATCGCTGGAATATAATAACACAGCTAGCATGAGCTAATCGCTGGAATATAATAACACAGCTAGCATGAGCTAATCGCTGGAATATAATAACACAGCTAGCATGAGCTAATCGCTGGAATATAATAACACAGCTAGCATGAGCTAATCGCTGGAATATAATAACACAGCTAGCATGAGCTAATCGCTGGAATATAATAACACAGCTAGCATGAGCTAACCTCTGAAATATAATAACACAGCTAGCATGAGCTAACCTCTGAAATATAATAACACAACTAGCATGAGCTAATCGCTGGAATATAATAACACAGCTAGCATGAGCTAACCTCTGAAATATAATAACACAGCTAGCATGAGCTAACCGCTGCAATATAATAATACAGCTAGCATGAGCTAACCTCTGAAATATAATAACACAACTAGCATGAGCTAACCGCTGCAATATAATAATACAGCTAGCATGAGAAATAAATTTAAATAAAACAAGAAAATAACATGAGAAAAAATTGGTAATAATAAGAGAAAAGTCTTTATAATACAAAAATGAACTCAGAATTATCAGAATAAAGTTGTAATATTAGTACAATAAAGTAGCAAAATACAGGAAAAATAATTTAAAAAAACTTAAAATAAGGAATATTGAACATCTTGTGAAGTTCGACTTTGGTATCAGTTTAACAAATAAGAAAAAATTAAACTGTATTAAACACATGAAAATCAAATTACTATCATCAGCAGAACTCTGAAACGACCAGAACCAGAACCAGAACCAGACTGAGCTGCTGACATCAGATCCTTTCCTGCAGTAATTGTATGACTTTCCAACGGTAATATTGCATATTTATTCTTGTAATTAAGAAAAACATTTTTGTTTCTGTCAGAGAGATTACCCTGAAAGGACGCAGATTTTGTTTGTTTTTTTCAATTTAATCAAATGTTTTGGATCATTTCAAAATAAAACACATTCTCAGTTTCCTGTAGAGGCGGCCATCTAAATAACAATCATCTATGATGTCATCCATGCTAAACATCTGGAGGAGAATCAGGCCCGCAGCATCACTGATCCTCCTCAGCTGATGAATTCTGAGTAAAGTCAAAGTTTATTCAAGAATCAGAAACATCAGAGTTTTATCCTGATCACAATGAAAATTAAATTTTATCAGAATGAAATACCAGTTAAAAAATATGGAAACACTTTAGTGTCAAAAATAGTCTACCGTAAGAAAGAAAAAAAAACCGGGCATTTCTGCAACTAGAAAAAGATTTGGATTCATAATGCAGGATCTTGCAGATCTGATCAGGTTTCCGCTGAACTCAGCAGTTTGGTGGATCTTCATGTGATTCCCCAGCAGACTTCCTGCAGCGAGCGGCCCATTCTTTGGAAAAACCCGTTTCTCTGGAAACAGTCTGGACCAAATCCAGAGTCGGTTATGAAATCATTTATAAACCAATTTAAGGTCACATGTTTCCCCATGATGGTTCTTTAGTAAAATGTTTTTTCCTCTGTCAGATAAACTGGGTCCAGTTAAAGATTCTCTGATTCTGAGGCTTCGGTTTCGTTTCCTGGTCGCCTGTTCGACCCGATCCGCTCAGCAAAAAGCTTTTTATGCAAAGCAGAAATTTAAACGTCACAAACAAAAACGGATGAGATGACATCCGGCCGCTTTCAGCCAAAAACGGATCCACACTCAGTTATTACAAAGGAAAATGAGACAAAAGGTTCATAATGTTACAGTAAAATAATGTCACTAAAAACGTTCAAAAACGTAAGAGGAAATATTTCTGTGTGAAACTAAACAGGCTGGAAACAGGAAGTTTGCTGAACTGCTAGGAAATCAAACAGACTGGATGTTCACTGATTTGCTGTTCGGCACGGCGGAGGCCCCGTGGTGCTGTGGGCCGGAATCAGCTCAAAAACAGTTTTCTGCTAAATTATTGAATAAACAGAAACATGAGCTCAATATAAAGATATTTATTGTTCTTAATGTTATTCATGTCTGTCTGAACTTCAATAATTTAGTTTTTTTTTACTCGGTGAAACGTTGCTGGATAAAAACAACGATGAAAACGATGAAAGGTTTGTTTACAAAAATCTCCTGGTTTAAAACTTCAAAACATTTTTATATTTGCTTTTTTAAATAATTGTCAGAAAATCTGAAGATCTTAATGAGCACAGAGGGTATTAAAAGTTAGATTTCTCCTGTAACTGATGATATTTTACTGGTTGGTAAAACGACTGCAGTTAATCCTGACTGGATCCTGACGGTCGGCCATCTTGGATGTTGGTCCTGTTTGGGTTTTTGTCAGGGTTGGTTCTGGTTTGCTTTCTGAGCTAACAGAGCCACTGAGAAGCAGAAACGTAGCAGAAACAGCTCAGATCCTGTAGACGATGTTTGGTTTTTACGGCTCTCTGCCCTGAAGCTTTATTGTTTAATGAAAACCGAGCAGCGGGGCCGATTGGGGCAGGTAGAAACTGGATCACCGTTCAGCTGCCCTCTGGCTGGGAGGCGTTTTTCGTCTCTCCAGGTGAAACTCTGAACCTGAATGACGTTTCCTGCAGCTCAGAAACTCATTTTGCTCCAGCAGACTCTGACAGACGACTCCGGTAAAATGTGCGTGTCTTTCTGCAGGTTCAGAGACGCTGGCGTTTGAAGGCTGACAGGTTGATTTACTGGACCTGCAGGGCAGAAACGGCTGATTGGCCGATTCATTTCAGAGACCAACTGTCCTTTTAGAGGCGTTTCCAGCATTTTAATCTGCAGCTCCAGTTTTTGGAGGTTTCCATGGAAACGGCAGGTTAACATGAACACCTAAACTGTCCGAGGGGGGAGGGAAACCATGGCGACCGGCGCTCACCTGAGCTGACGGATCATGAGATTAATCCCGCTGCTTGTCCCGACCTGTTGGTGACTCTGATTGTTAATAACGATTTTCTGTTTCTGGAAACAGGAAGTGAATCCAGAACATCCAGGAATATTTCCGACGTTTATGAGTTTATTCATCAGGGTGGAGATGAAATGTTCGTGTTCCTCCTTTAAATCAGGACTGAAAAATGTTTCCAGCAGATTTTTATGAAAGAATCTGAATAACAAACTACATTGTCAATGTGATGTTTTACTATTTTAAGCTAATTAAATTATTAAAATACATTTGCATTACAAATAATTTAATGAAAAATAAAAACGAGAAGTATAAAAAAACAGGTTTACTGCTACATATTTATATAAATATTCATAACCAAGAGCTGGTGATTAATATTCTAACAGACGAACATTTATGTTTAGTTTATTTTTCTTTTGTTCCTGAAAAATGAAGGATTTGAATCAGAAATGACTAAACGTCAGATTATCATGTGATTAACTGACCCACATTTTAATAACCAGAAGCTTAAAGGCAACAATAAACAGCTGGATTCTGGTGTAAACTGGGAAAACATTCAAACAGAAGTGAGTCATCACGGTGACGTCACCGAGTCACATGATCCCCTCCGGCCAATCAGAGGAGTCGGTTCTGTTATCACAGCTCAGTTTGGAACCTAAAGTTACAACTTTTACAAAAACAACGATTTGTAAAGTTAAAATCAGGAATCAGATGAATTATAATGAATATTTGTTGTTTTATGGATAAATCTCATTATGTGTCATTATTATTAGTTATGTTAAAAATAATGTTTTTATTGCTGGTTTCTATGGAGAAACAACAACAAACTGTTTCTAGTTAAGTTTCAGGTTTTAAGTCATTTAATCCTTTTATTGTTATGACCTTCATTATCATAATAGTATTAAATTCCAGTCTTAATAATAAAAACGCTCCAACAGTTTAATGTTATAGAAGATTAACATTTTTAAATGATAAAACATCAACAAACGTTTATTTCCTTATTTGCAGAGGTTCCGAAAAAAATCAACTCTAAAGAGACTGAATTCAGAATAAACTCAAAAATCTATTTTACTATGAATAATTCTTCAATATTTGGTTAATTAATAAGCTAACGTAATACTGACTAATTAATGGGCAGAATTTTATACAGAAACTTATTTTTGTTTAAATAAAAACCAGTATGAAACATTTGATCCGTTTGCTGCCAGTCGCATCATTTAAACTGAATATTTGAATAGAAAAATTGGTTCTGAATCAAAAACCCTAAAACCTGAATTGTTTGGTTAAGTATAAAGTTATTTTTTGTTCTTTTAGTTGAAAGTTGTTTTTATGTGGCCATCTTCCTAAAATAATGGATTTAATTGTTTTTAGTTAAAACTTTTGACAACATTTTAGTTATTGTTTTATGAAGGTGATGATATAAACTAACCAGATTAGTAACTAGTTACATCTGAGTACTTTTACTACGCTGCACTTTTTACTTTTACTTGAAATACGTTGAAGTAGTTTTGCTCTTAGTTAGTTCAGTTAGTTCTGATGGTTACTCCAACCCGGCTCTCCGGCCGGTTACCTTCTGGGCGCCTTGGATCAGCCTCCTCACCACCTCCTTGATGTGCGGCCCCGGCTCTTTGGGCGGGTGTGTGTACGCGGACACCCGGGTCACCCCCTTGTACACGCCGCTGCAGGCCGGCCAGCCGATGTCCAGCGCCGGCACCTCGGTGTCGGACATCTGCGGCCAGTAGGTGGAGTGGACCCCGGAGTCGGCGCTGGTGGCCTCCTTGGGCTTGTCCGGCTCGCCGGGCTCCGGCTCGCTGTCCGGGTCGTACTCCTGGAAGCTGTCCCGGATGGCCCGGACCTCCCTGGCGCACAGGAAGTCCCGGATGTTGTCCTCCTGCAGGCGCATCTTGAAGGCTCCGTCCCCGTGGCGCAGCAGCTGCTCCAGCGCGGCCCGCTGCTCCTCGCTGTAGTAGAACTCCGGCCGGGACTCCGGGACCTTCTCGTTGACGTGCTGGTTGTCCAGACACAGCAGCTGGGACTCCGCCATGGCCGCGACGCGCTGCCTCTGCAACGGCTGCGCTTACCTGGGCCGACAGGTGAGGAGGGAGCGCAGGTAGGAGCAGGGGGCGGGGCTAGGGGACCGACACGAGGCGCCCCGCGTTCCTGAAGGCTTCCTGCTGGAAAACCTTCAGAATAAAGTCAATAGATGAATAAATATCGGTCAGTTTCATTTATAAAGCATCATTATACAAGCAGCTCAAAGTGCTGCTGCCTGATGACAAACAAAGAAATGATCAAAACATTCCTGATGGTCCGGTAGATTCAGTTCTACTGGAACCAGAACTCCACCATCTGCTCCACCTCCAGCTGCTGTGGTTCTGACCCAAACCAACCTGTTCCCCTCCTGGCCTGTGGGGGCGCTGCACCAAGAACCACTGAAGGAAACCACACAAAAACCTCTGAAGACACTGAGAGCAACTTCCTTCTTCACCAGATGGAAACAAGATGGAGGCGTCAGATTTTTCTCTTTAGTCTTTGGCTAAAGACCAGGAGCCATTTCTGCTGCTAGCGCTAGGCTAGCAGGTTAGCTTTGTTTGTATTTACCCAGAATGCCCTGCGCTGTAGTCCACTTCCTGCTTTTGGAGCGGTCTCTGGACCGCTTGGCATTCAGATTCAAACAGAACCAGAGTTCACTTCAACTGAACCCAGACCGAGTTTTGGAGGACCAGAGGTCAGAGGTCAGTTAGCGTTCACACCTCACCAATCTGGCCGGACTTTGACTAGACAAACACCTGGAATTAGGTTGAATTACATCAGAATGTTTTTTAAATGTCTGTGTTTTGTTTTCAGACCATAATCTGGTTTAAAACTGTGCAGATTGAAAGTTTTTACAAAGTTATCAGGATTTTTCTCTCCTGGATTCTTTATGTGCAATAAATCCAAATTAGTCTGAACCACCTCAGACTTTTACTGTCTTAAAATAACTGAGGTCGAACATTTACTGAAATCATTTAAAAACTTGATTTTGAAATTTCGTTATAATTTAAAAACAGATGAAAACAGAAGGAAGGAAAATACTTTTAGTTCTGATTTGTTCTTTTTCGATATTTTTGATGGTGTTTTCTCTGGTTGAAGAATAACTTTTTTCAGATAATTACTCCATTTTATTGTTATTATATTGAATTTTATTTGATTTATTTTGGTTCAAATGAAATATATAACAGTCATAGAAACAAACCACAAAAGTGGAATAAGAAAAAAATGTTTTATTAATAGAGAAGCTATAAATGAATCCACTGCAGGTGAAATGAGGCGTTCTTATTTATAAATTTCTCACAATGTAAATAATTCAATAAAACTCTGGAAAACTTTTATTTATGAGGAAAAACTGAAAACATGAAGTCATGAAGCAGCAAAATGTTTTTTTCTGTATTTCTTTACTGAAATGTGGAAAATGTAAACGTGAAACAAGAACAAAACTATTCAAGCTGTGCAGCTTTTATTTTGAAAACCACCCATTCATTTTTACCTTACTCAGGTTTTGCTATATTTATGCAGCTCAATGAGGCTGAAGAATAATAAACGGTAAAACCGAAGTTCAGAAGGAAACATCAGATGAATAGTAACAAAGTTTCTCTTCAGTGAGTTTTAATGACCAAATGAAACGTGAATTTACTGTAAAACGTGAGCAGAAAGATTTGACTGATCAGGCCAACAAGCATCCATCAATAAATACCTGCAGCTGCGTTATAATACAAACGGTAAAAAACATGGCTTCTGCAGCACTTCCTGTTTAGAAACTTCCTGCAGGCCAGAAGGAAATGTTCAACCTGCAGCAAACTCAGCCGCCGCAGCCTGGCCTGCAGGTGGCGCTTCGGCTCCTCATATCAGAGTTGTGTGGTTAGCAGGAAACAAGCCGCTCTGACCCCGCAGCCGACCTCTCCACCACGCCTGGTCCGAGCGATCCAAAACCTCGATGATGTCACCGGCACAGAACCCCAGCTCGTCGTCTTCCTCCGCCGTGAAGTCGTACAGCGCCTTCACCTGGACGCCGCCGGCCCTCTGCAGGAAGGAGGACAGACGTTTGTTACTGTGCAGCTGCAGTACGGCTGCAGAACGACCGGCTAACGTTAATGATACGCCACCATGAGTCAACCTGAAAGAACAAATTTTAACTTTATCAGGAACAAACATCAAGTTTTGCCTCAAATCAACCCAGTAGAAATAAATAAAAACTAACTTGATGCTCTGAGATCTCACACACACACACACACACACACACACACACACACACACACACACACACAAATATCTCTGCCGCACTATTTAAAAATATAACAATAATTGTTTAAAAGACGGGATCGGTTTCAGAAACGTTTTCATCCACCTGTCACTTTGTCTGTCACATGTCAAGTGATTACGATTAATTGATTAATTGCAAAAGGCTCACATGAAGCGGCACCAATAGCCTCTGAGCGTTGTTTTAAACATGCCAAACCAACAGGGGGCAGCGTAGCGCTAGTCAGATTGTATCAGGACAAGCAGGACTTGATTTGTGTTGCGTGTTAAAATGAACAGTTAGTAAAATGAATAAACAGTAAAATGAATAAACAGTAAAATGAATAAACAGTAAAATGAATAAACAGATTTGATTTTCTCAAATCTCCACTTCGGGTATTAATGATAATATCATGTCGGCTGTTTAGCAGAAAATGGTTTGGTCACTATACACAGAACGACTCTCATGAAGTGATTTCTGTCGCCCTGGGTGGAGAGCCAGCGTTCTGTGTGAAATGCTAACAGCTAGTAGAAGTAGCGGCGGCTAACCGTAGGCAGCGGCATGGTCTCGGAGGTGCGGCGAGGCGGGCAGGCGGAGCTGATGGGGCTGCTGCGGCCTGTGTGTCCGATGGTGTGCGCTCGCTCCTCGAAGCCGGAACGTTTAGCCTGAAACAGGAACACAAATCAACAGATTGATGTCGAGCAGTTTGGAGAAACTTAGGCTCCATGTGGTGTTTTGGGTCTGTAAACGCCAGTTAACGATTAATTGATGATTTTTCAACAACCGATTGATCATGATTGATCTGACGAATCGTTTCACCCCAGTTTTAATCAAAGAGTCTGACTGAAGAACTTGGTATGAAACTGTTAACCAGATTCAGACAGAATATGAATTCAAAATTAAATCTGAAGTTTTCATATATTGTAACATGCTTCTTTTATGAAGCTGTTTTCTTTTGCCTTTGATTTCCAGCAGATCCTTCAGTCTGGATGCTGCAATAAATACTGTAACAATATGATAAAAGGTTTGTTACCAGCTGGCTGAACGGCTGGTCGGAGGCGCGGCGCGGCGCGCTGGCGACGGCTGCAGCAGAGTTTCGATGCTCAGGCAAACTTCCTCTCTTCACCTGCAGGAAGGAAGCAGCAGAGCTCAGATAAAACAACCTCGGCTACTCAGACGCTCACAAATCCAAAACTTTCTCAAACTTTTGGCTCAATCTGGACGAGGAAACTGTTACAGCTGCAAATAAAGTTAGACTTTATTCTTCTGAACGACGTTTTGCTGACGATGATTCTCAGAAGTGCAGATGAAATGATGGCGGTTCTGATCCGATCAGTTTAACAACAATCAGTCCGATTTCAGCAGAAACTGATCAAATCCAGTTACTGATAAAAACTGCAGCAGATTCAGAGAAAAGTTTTCACACCAATAAAGAGAAACAGGTTATTAACAGATGTATTAATTTATTAACAAACATTTATTAAATCTTCTTGTTTTTTTAATCTGCAGCACAAAAACAACAAATCCACAAAAAAAGAAATAAGAAGTTTCCTGTTTAAAAACTAAAATTATGAAATTATAACATTTTATTTTGTGTTTGAGAAAATAAACAGAATAAATTTAAGTCGAGAGGAGGAAGGGACTAAATATGCAATTAAAAGTGATTTATGAGAGATCTGTAAAAACTACTGATAAAAAATTAATTACACGTTCTTTGAGTTTCGCTGCACTGAAAAAAACCCAGATGATTCTTTGAATTAAAATAGACGAATTACTAATAAAAGGATCAAATTATCATAAGATTGAAAGAATCGATGACGTGATTCCAGGAAGAGCTTATCAAAAACAATTTCCTTATTTCTCAGAAAAGCAACTCAGAACTGTTTTCATCATCCTAAAAGAAACTACAAATGTTTCACAGAAAATTATTAATCTGAATAAAACAACAATTTATAAACCGGGATTTAAAGTAAAAAAAATTAGACGTTATGTTTTTGTTGATGGTTCAAACATTGACACATCGTCAGATTAAAATGATTTTTTTTTTTAAGGGTTTTATTGGCTCTAGTGGCCTTTATTAGATAGTTAATTGACAGGAAAGTGGGTAATGAGAGAAGGGGGAAGACATGCGGCAAAGGTTGCCAGGCCGGGAATCGAACCTGCAACAGCCACGTCCAGGACTAAAGCCTCCTTATGTGGGTTGTGCTTAATCCCTGCACCACCACAACACATCCTAAAATGATTTTTAACCCTTTTTATTAAGCTCATATTTCTGTATTTAAATATTTTTATTGCTTTGATGTAATGTTAGGATTTAATATTACATCAAATATTTAAATCTTGCTGTTAACAGAAAATCATAATTAATAGAAATAAAAGCTTTACAACTGTCTTTGTAGTAATTAATCTAAATAATGTCTGACTTCATAAAATAAATCAACAGGTTGGAAATATTTTCATTTCTTGAAAATTAAAATGAATATTATGTGAGTGAATGTATATGTTGGTGTTTTCTTCCATAAATTAAAAAGTAAACACCTCAAATTATTCCTGATTTTAATGAATAATATTCACTAAAATGTTTGTGATTTCAACTCAACGATTTTAGCAGAAACTTATTAAAATCATCAAGAATTTTTACACGAATATATAAAAACAGGAAGTTCCTCTCAGTGAGTCAGATCCTAATAATAACTTTATATAATTATTTAGCTTCATTCAGTGGCATCAATATAAAAAGTGCCCATGTTTGAGCGTCGCCATGGAGAGAAACGGCCTGTTAAAGTAAAGGGGCGTGTCCAGGTGTGTGTCTACCTGGGGGCCTGGGGGGCTCCTGCCCTCCTGGCAGCCATCTTGGAGGCAGATCTGTTTGGTTTTGGAGATGGATGTGGTTTTATAAAACTCCACCAGCTTGTTGAGAGACGTGAACTTCTCGGACCACAGGAAGTACTGGCCCTTATTGTCCCGCATCACCTTGAAGTGCTGAACGTCGTTCTCATGTCTGAAGCAGAACATTTATCAAAGTTTAGGTCAGTTTCAGTTTTTAAACACATAAGTTAAAATTCTCTTTTCATTCAGACCCACATTTTAATTTTATTTTTTTTAGCAAAAATCTCATTAACTGAACGTCATCACTGTAAAAGATTTTCTCTAGTTTTGGTGCAAATATCTCAGTGAACTTGGAAAAAGACAAAACTAACTCACAGGTAATTTTTCAACAATTTATGGGAGATTATTTAAAGTCAATAATTTCTTAATGTTGATGAAAGTTTTGGTAAAAGTTCCCTGTCGGTTCGTTTTGTCTGTTTTCAAGTTTACTGAGATATTTGCACTAGAAGCTAAATAAAAGTACTTGACAATATTTTGTGCTTTTGCAGTGAATATTTTCCTATAATCATAATTCAGCGTGAAATCGTCTCGTTGCTGCAGATTAAACGTGTTTTTGAAACTAACGATGTTTTCATCTACAGATCAGAGTTTTGCATCCAGAAACAGTTTGTATTAAAATATTTAACATATAAAATCAGATTGTGTCGGTGAACTGAATCTAGATGCTTTAGATCTTCGCCTGGTTTGTTTTGGTGCAGAAACAGGAAGCTGCAGAAGAAGACTCCCAGTTTATTCCTGAGGATCAGCTGCACTGCCCCCTGCTGGTCAGCCTGCAGAACTGCAGCTTCAACTAAATAATAACGATTCTCAGAAATAAACCACCACAGATGGAAACATATAAAATATTATTTTACTCATTTTTAAGTCTGGATGGAAAATAGAAGATGGGGAAAAAACTTTTCAAACTTTATCTGCAGTAATTTTTGTAGATTCCATCCAAATATTTTTACCTTTTCACCAAATCAACATTAAATGCAGTTTGGCAGTAACTACTTACATTTACTTACGTATTGTTTTTGGAAACATGTGTACTACGCTGCACTTTCACTATTTTATCGTTTCTCTCCTGTAGTAAAATTTCTGGATTTTCTTGCCAGTGAAGGAAAAACACAGGAAGTCGCCAGACAGACTCACAGCTGCAGCTTTTTACTGACAGAAACTGATTTGGAAACATTTTATGTTCCCTGATTTTGTTATTTTTTTGTTACTTATATGAATTATTTTCATTCTGGTTTTCAAAATACCCAAATTTCCACTTAACTTTATATTTTGATCCATCCGCTTATGTAATTTTAAAATATTAAATTATGGATAATTTGATTAGATACTTTTCCAGTAAAATGTTTTACTTTTTAAAAAACTCCTGACATTTAAATCTGGATGTTTCAGACATTTTGACATGAAAGAAAATCCTCTTTATTCCCTTGGATGAAAATCATCCAACCTCTGAAGATAAACATTTTAAACCTGAATAAACTCTGAGTCGAACTGGTTCTGCTTTTATTTGTTGCAGATGAACTGAAATCCGTCGTGTCAGTAAACGTCTGGATTTACGTCCAGCTGCAGTTTCTGTTTATCGTTCCGACCATAAATGGTCACATGGAAACATAAATACTTCTGCTGGTAAATCTCAACATTTTCTACTGAAATAACAACTAATAACATCTTAAATTAGCTTTGGGAGTTGAAACCTCTCCACAGCTTTTGCATAAT
Organism: Xiphophorus maculatus; assembly: GCF_002775205.1. NCBI lineage: Eukaryota > Metazoa > Chordata > Actinopteri > Cyprinodontiformes > Poeciliidae > Xiphophorus > Xiphophorus maculatus. Next base: position 1,001,865 of record NC_036458.1, read on the forward strand.
TATTTAAATAGTTTTATTCATGATCATCTCTGCATTCTGGAAATATAATAACTTTACAGCAGCTGTGAATATTTTCAGGTTTTATTTTTGTCAGAATCTGGATTTTTTCCTTTTTAGTTACAAATTTAAATCTGTTTAAATGAAACTTTGTTGCTTTTGTTTGGTTTGGGGAAATTTGAGCCGGTTATGAGTTTAGTTTCATGTTTTAAGTTTCGAAGCTTTAAATGAATTTTCTGTCATTTAGAAACTTCAGATCTTCAACATTCAACAAATATTAAAATCATAAATAATTCTCCAAACTTTTCACAAATTATTTTAAATACCAGAATATGAAAACATATTGTTCATTAAAAACATGGGCAGGATGTTTTAGATCCTATAATCTGAATATAATAAAAATAAATCAGATCATTGATTTTCATTGCTGCGATGTTTTCAGCGATAATTCACTTTAATCCAGAGTCTGAAGATTTTTAAATTTTGTTACGAGTAGAAAAACCTTAAAGTTTGGAGGATCAGATCTGATTTAAGTGGCTCATTAAATAAAAACATTTTTCTGATAATTAATGTAACAAGCCGTTTGTGTCCAAAATAAACGTAAAAAAATGCAGAAAAAAAAGTAAAACTGGAAGGAAACTGATCAGAGTTACAGTCTGGAATAAATCAACACTAAAACGAAAGTTTCTGTGATTTTAAAAATACAGAATCACCTGAGAAATACGAGAATTAAAACTAACAATCAGTAAAGTTTGATAAAAAACTAAAACTGCTACTCAGTGTCAGGGTGTGAATACTTTATGTCAGGATGTGAATACTTTATGTCAGGGTGCGAATACTTTATGTCAGGGTGTGAATACTTTATGTCAGGGTGTGAATACTTTATGTTTGGCTCCACCTACTTGACGGAGATGGAGAAGTCTCCCGGCGAACTCTGACATCCTCGGATCACGAAGTCTCCGACCGTTTTGTGCCTCAGCAGCTCCTCCGCCTGGCTGCGGCTGGCGTCTTCCTTGAACCAGCTGGAAAGCAAAAAGTTTTCAACCCCCAACAGATTCAGGTGGCGACACGGCGGCGGCCTCATGGTGCTGCGGGCCTTACTCTGGAGTCTGCAGGTCGATGTAATTTTTGGGGATGAATCCTTCCTGTCCGTTCATCTCAGCCTTGCACCAATCGTCCTCCATGTTTATGATCTGACCAGAAACAGGTGGGGGAGGGTCAGGCAGGCATTACTCAGCAGAAACAGGTGGGGGAGGGTCAGGCAGGCATTACTCAGCAGAAACAGGTGGGGGAGGGTCAGGCCTCACCTTCAGGATGTCGTTCTTCCTGAAGCTGAGCTCGTCGTCCGCCGTGGCGGTGAAGTCGTACTTCCCTCTGGCCTCCATGTTTCTGCTCCAAAAAGTCGGACGAAGGTCAGAAAGTCGAGGATGAAGATTCTCTGCAGGGAGGAAGAGGAGGATTTACAGCTCTGCTTCTGGGCAGCAGGACGTTTATCGGGACGCGCAGCTCTGGAAATCACTTCATAGCTTCGTAAATAAACTTTTAGGAATATAAACAGCTAAAAAAGGAAATGTAATAAAGTATCTGCAGACCAAAGCAAAAGACGTTAAAATACAAGCCTGAGCAAAACAAAGATTTAGCAGAAAACGCTGCAGTGTGATTTAATTTTCTTAAAGATAAATGTTAAAAATGTCTTTTTCTGCACTCAGAACTATCTTTATGTGACATTTCATGTGAATTTGTTTAATTCTATAATATTTGGTCTAAAACCAAAGAGTGCAGTGCTGCCCTCTTTGGGCTCAACGCGGTACTACAGGCGGATTTTCCTATTGGTTCCCGTTTGCTAGATGTCACTGTGCCCTGGTTTAGAACCGCCTCCGACACGCCCCCTGGTGGAGAACAGCCAGCGCTGTTAGCATTTCTCATTACATTTTGGCTGCAGGACGGCTAACGGCTAACGGCAGTTGCTGCTTCATGTTGCCATAAACATCTCCAATAACAGAAAAATGTTGCTAAATGTGTTGCTAGTCACTTAAAAAAGTCTCTTTATTGCTTAACAATAAAGTTGATATCAGCAACACTTCATTTATTTGTCCTGACCACGCCCCTTTTACGCATCCCACGCGTGGCCACGCCCCCTTGTATATTGGCTCCGCCCACTTTGTTGGGATCTTTAAAATGTTTGTCAGGAGGCGGAGCTCAGCCATTTTATTAAAGAATAAAGTAGAAATGTTCCAGAACATTGATTGGACTCTAACTGTTGATAATTAAAGTTTTGTTTGCATATTTTATGTCTTTATGATGGAAGTAAAAGCAAAGAGAAGCAACATAAATCATTAAACCATAACAGAGTCAAGTTATGGTTTTTATGGCTCCAAGCGCCAGGAAATGCAAATAATACCTGCAGCAACCTTAGATAAACAGTTCTTACTATGATCAGACTGAATGTTCAAGAGAAAAACTTTCCTCTAAAATGATCCAATAAATCATGAAGTTAATAAAGGATGAATTTATTTATTAACTAAATATAATAACTGGTTATGTTTCTCTGTGGAGGAATCTGATTCGCTCGTTTTACAGAAGAATCATCACATTTAGATTTAACTCCACACTTTGACTAGGCCACTCTAAAATCCTTTAGTCTTATTTTTTAGCCAATCAGAGGAGAGCAGCAATAAGAAGTCAATGCTAAATTAAAATGAGCTCAATAATTTACATTCTGATGATTTTAGATTTTTGAAGGAATATTTTGCTTACAGAAAAAAAATCATCCTTTTTTTATGCTGTCGGTTTTATTTGTTGTTTTTGGTTGTTATGTTTTATTTTAGAAATCTAAAATATCTTCCAGTTTTAGTGTTACATGTTCTTTTATGAATTAAAGTTCATCAGTCTGCAAAACTGGATCATTTTGCCATTATGGATATGAAAAAAGCAGGAAATATTATCGTCTATTGCAATAATTATCGCCTAGAAAGATTAGTTATGGTGACAGATCGATGTGATTTGATTATTGTTAAATTCAGGATTTGATAAACTAATAAACAATATTTACTGATATTATTTTTATTTACCAACATCGTAAAAATAAAAACAACACCGCCACTTTACTGCTTCAGTTAAACTTCCCATAATCCTTTGCTTCATCACTAACAGCCACACGGCCAACAGCAGCCGTTAATAATCTGTTTTATTTATCAAACTGATTTATTAAAAATGAAATTGGCTGACATTGATGTTAATGATGATATTTCATTCATCCCTAAAGAAAATGAATAGAAATTAATGAGTTCATAACAAAGTTTTCTGCTTTTTTAATGTAAATAAAAATCAGTAATCTGTTTTCAGGAAATGTTAACAGCAGAAGGCGACAGGAATTAAATTTGTTTGGTTGAATTTATGCAGAAATTTCTTCTGAAAGGAAACAGAATCTGAAAATATGAAACACTGTGAAGTTTAAAAAAAAATTAAATAAAACGATGAGATGAATAAAGACGCTAGAAAATATCGGGTAAAACAGTCAGGGGTAAAACTATCAAGGGTAAAACCACCAGGGGTAAAACAGTCAGGGGTAAAACCACCAGGGGTAAAACTATCAGGGGTAAAAACCACCAGGGGTAAAACTATCAGGGGTAAAACCACCAGGGGTCAAACTATCAGGGGTAAAAACCACCAGGGGTAAAACTATCAGGGGTAAAACCACCAGGGGTCAAACTATCAGGGGTCAAACTATCAGGGGTAAAAACCACCAGGGGTCAAACTATCAGGGGTCAGACTATCAGGGGTAAAAACCACCAGGGGTAAAACCTCCATCAGTCTCAGTCTGTTCGTATTTGAGCAGCTGGTTCCCATCACTTCTGCTGCGTCTTTCTGGCGCTCGGTTTTCCCACAGTCTTGAACGTGCCTCAGTCTGAGGCGGCGCAGCGACGGATGTGGTGAGTTTGTCATAAAACTAAAAAGTGGTTCCTGTTTTGGCTGCAGCTGCGCTTTGCAGGCGAACTTTTCTCAGGTCTAAAAATATCTAAATCTGATGCTCGGCTCGTTTTCCTGAAACTAAACTAAAACTACGATTCTTACAGAAATACTCTCTGTGGTCTGAACTGAGCTGCAAGGAAACCAGAATGTAAATCAGATAAATGTGAACAGTTTGTGGCGGTCAGAAAATTTACTTTAAGATATTCTGTGAAGTGGAGGAGAAAAATCCTGGTGAAACCTTTCTCCTGGCGGTTCCCAGCATGCACTGGGTCTGGAGACGGGCTGGACCAGCAGCTCCAGAAACCCTGGGAAAACTAAAACCTGGCCGCAATATTCAAAAATCATCTGAAATTTGCAAATACAACGAAAATGCAAACTCCAAAACACAAATACAGCATAGAAACGCTGCGAAAAGATGTTTCAAAACCTAAAATTAAAATAAAAATGTTACAACCAGAGGAAATGGGAGCAAAGCGAAGATGCAGCTGACGCAGAAATCCTCCAGGCCACCAGGGGGAGTCTGGAGTCGGTAACATTAGATATGTTAATGTCTGTAATATTATAAAAACTGCTTGTTTAAAAATGGCACTTTCCCACATAGTCTGGTGATTGCATTTGTTTGGTTCATTGTTGGTCTTTGTTTCTATTTTCTCTGATTGCAGCATTTTGTTGTTTTTTGTGAGTTTTTAGTTTGAATCATTCATGTTTTTGCACCTTTAGGTCATCAAACTAAATCGCCCCATAAACAACAACAGTAACAGTTCCAGGTTGTAACAGTGAACGACGTCGACGTTCAGCCGCGGATCTGTAAACATAAACATGCAAAGCGACTCTGGATTCATGCAGAATTAAAATAATCTGGTTTGAATTGCAAATCGTGTCGCTGATCCAAACGAGCCGAACGGTTTTAAGACGATGGATTCAGAAATACAAACGGAAAACCCAAACCTGCAGCTCCGACTTCCTCAGCGCAAGGTGGTTAATAGGTGTGTGTGTGTGTGTGTGTGTGTGTGTGTGTGTGTGTGTTGGGGTGTGTGTGCGTGTGTTGGGGTGTGTGTGCGTGTGTGTGTCACACAAAGTAGGTTAAAGAGGCGAAGCAGAAATCCAGGCGGTGCTTTGCAGACGTCTCATCAGGTTTTGCTGAACTCTCGGTTTTAATCGCTCTGAGCTGAAAAAAGTTCTGCAAACATTTCAAATCTGATCTTTCAGTTTGTTTGACAGAAAATCTGATTTTTACACAAATAAGATGAAGTTCTCAAATGCAAAATTAACAAAATGATGAATAAAATGGAAATGTTTATAAATTTTTATTAGAAATATTAAATACTTCAATGCCTGACATCTACAACATGAAACTGAATGAAATGAACTCCTGAAGTTTTCCTTGTGAAGACAAACTGAAAACATTGTCAGAGTTTATAATAAGCTAATGTCAACATCGTGTATTTAGACTTTAGTTTTATCAAATCTAATCTCTAAAAAAGTCATTTTCAACCATTTTTGGGTTATAAAAGGAAAAACAAAGCATAAACAGAAAGGCAAAAGGTTTTCAGTTCCAGAATCCTTCAGGGAAAAATGGGTTTATTTCTGAAGATTATTTTTAAAGATGAAATCATAAAAATAATCCACATATGATGGAAACAGATCATCTTTACGGACAGATTCAGTTTTTTTGCAGTTCCTTTTTAAAATAAAACTTTATTTTTGTGAAGCTGAGGAACAGAAAGTGTTTGGAAAGAGGGCGAGAGCGCAGCGCCGCTTCCTGAAACAAATCAATGGATTTCTTTTTTTACTCTTTACATTTAAGCTGCGGTTCAGGAAACAATGACTCCTCTGTAGTTTTTGCAGTGACTCAAATAAATGATTTACAGTCATGTATGACGTTGCTGTAATAAAACATGTTTTCCTCTAAATCTGTTTCTATTTTTTAACAAATCGTGTTTCTGTTTGGAGAGAAGCCGCCAGAACGGCCAAACGTAACAATCACACACCAACAATTATATCAGAATGTTGGAGCTTTGGGTTTATCATAAACAGGATGTTAAAATTGTATTTTTACTTCTAAAAAATTATGAAAACATGAAACTCCTTGGCTCTTTGAAAACAATCATTTCAAAATAAAATAATTTTCACTTTGGCAGAAAAGGATGAAAAAACATGAAAATAAAGCGAACATAAAATATAACGTTTGTTTTTACGTAATTGCATTTTAAGTGGCAAAAAAGGCAATATTTCAAATCAGAAAACTGTTGCTGATAATTTACTGAATAAACCGACATGAAAGTTTAATAAAAATATATATATTTATAGTTTGAATCTGATCTTCATCCATCAGATTGGAGCAAAGAGTTTCAGGAGATCATTCATGGAGATTCTTTAGAAATGCTGACATTAGCGTTAGCTACTACATGTTAGCATTGAGATGCTATTTTAGGCTAGCATAGCTTCACTGCTAGGCTAACTCTTCTTAGCACAACCTGAACACAGCAATAATCGTTTGCAGCGTCCAATCAGATCGATTAGAAACAGAAATGAACCCCTAACGGACCAGAGAGAAGCGGCTTCGTTCTCGCTGCTGTTAGCGAACGTAGCTGTGCGTCAGATTTACAGCCGTACTGGGAACACAACACAAAGGTTCCAGCTCCCATCATTGGTATATAAAAACAGAAAATGGAATAAAATGTCATTAATTGATTAAATGAAAGTCCCAGTTTGATGGTTCTGTCTGTTTTCCAGGCACAACTTCAGTAACTATTTTACCTTCAGTTTTTATGAAAAAGCTCAAAATTCAAACATGACTTCAAAGAAATAGAAATTTACAATTTGATGCCTTGAAATTTGGTCTCTGTCTCTTTAAGAAGCTTCTCCATGATGCCGTTAACATTTCTTAAGTGTTGGACTGAAAAGAAATGAAATAATTCCTGATACATTCTCAGAAAGAATCAAATCAACACCAGATCTGTTTTTAACGAGGGACAAACGTCACGACCTGATGGAGAGAGAAAACAGCCCAACACAAGGAAGGTGCTTCAGAAATCATTACAGATATTATTCCAAATTCATAATTTTATCAGCAGGCCACAAAACAAAAATTCAAGCTGCAGCACGTAACTTATAAAAATAAGTTTTTTACATATTTGTTAAAACTGTCTCCATGTTCAGACAGCAAAATATGAAACAAATAATCTGTAAAATAAAAACAGATTCTTCCTGTGGTCCAGCTGCCATCTGCAGAACCAGGCGGTCAGAAACAGCCAATCAGAGCCAGGAGGCGGGGCTATGCGCTGTCAATCACCCTCAATGCTTTTTCACATTAATGAGTCTATTCTGGATCATTTTTAAATAAGTTTTTAGATTTTATCTGATCTTTATGAAGGTTCAGGTTCATTAAGGCATCTAAGGAAGACATGTTTCCTGATCTTATTGGTGACATTAATTTAAACTTATTGGCTTTTCAGGCAGAAAACGTTTCAACCTCAGAGGAACGGAGAGTCAGCGTTAAAACGTTTCAGAGTTAAAACGTTTCAGAGTTAAAACGTTTCAGCGTTAAAACGTTTCAGCAACACGAACCGTCTGCAACTTTTATCTTTCCTTCTGTTTTAATCCTGAATAAATGACATTTTTCTAATCAGTTTTTCACTCATGCGCTCGGATCGGCAGGCGGCCTGAGGTTCAGTGCCTTGCCCAGTGGCACGTTGGCATTTAGAAAGAGGAAGCTGGAACTGAACTCACAACTTTCATTCTTATGTTTTTGCTCAGTAGGAAGCCCAAGGCCTAAATATGAACATTGTAGTTAATATGTTACAACTAATATTTAAATGTATTATTAATAACTGAACCTTCATTTGTTCTCAGAACTCTTGAATTTTCCGCCTGAATGCAAAAACGAACTGCTTCAGTAATTTGTGCAGAAAGTTTCTGAATTTGCATCAGTTCCTTTTTCAGCGGCGGTGAGTTCAGGGTGGATCTGGCAGTTTCAGAACCAGCGGGTGTTGCTTGCAGCGCTGCATGAAGTTTCGCTGCAGCTCTGCTGACAGAATCACTTTGGAAAGTCAAAATGTTTCTAATGTTTGGTAACGAGACGGATTATTTAGAGAATTTAAAATCCAGCTGAACCGAAGGGACGATGTTAGTGTTAGAGCTGATCTGATCAGTTTCATATTTTATCAGAGCTGAACTGCTGCCAGCTTCATGTTGATCATTAAATGATGAATTTATCACTTTAATTCGTCTGGAATCCAAACAGAAACATCACCGATAAGTTCAACTGTTCAACTATCAGAGCTTTTTATCTGCAGGATGAATATTAAATATCAGAGTTTCAAACACCAAAAATTATGATTACAATAAAAGTAGAGCTGAACAAAAATAAAGATTTTTACTTTAAAACAATGAATTTAACATCTGGTCAGTTTTGAAAGTCTTCTCCATTCTGCATATTTAACCTGCTGGATCCATCCAGAAGAAGGAGGCCAACGTGGCCTAATCAAAGTAAATATCACCAAAAAACATTACAATTTCATATTTTCCTAATAGGAGCAGATCTACGTTAAAGAGCAGTCAGTTTTAACGAGACGCCAGGACAGACCTGGAGTCTAACCCGACTCTTCCTCTGTTGCTGCTGCACACTGCTGCTCAGCTGGCTGAAAGGGCTGATGAACTGAGCTGTAAACACAAACAGCCAGGGTGAGGAAACTAAACCCACACGCCGATTAACCCTGTAAACTAGCAGCAGCACGTCTATTAGGAAGCTAACGCTGCGCTAACGGCGTTAGCTTCACTAACTCACTGAAATCAGCTTCCAGTTTCTGAAACGAGCTGAACGTGAAATAAAAACCCATAAAATCTCCTAATGAAATGATAAATTACATATTCATAACGTCACAGAGCGCATTGATGCTTTACTGGTCAAACCGAAAATTATTTAGTTCCTCTTATGCTCATGTTTTCTCTGCTGATTTCTCGTTTTCTTAAATTAATTTAATTTAAACATGTTTTGTTTTATATATTTAAACATAAAAAGTATTTTTCTGTTTGTGGATCGGCTGCAGTTTCACCGGCTTTACAAACGGAGGCAGAAAGTTTCTCAAGAATAAAACTGAATGAAATGAATTTTTGTAAGGAGAAACGTAGATTTAAATGATCAGATAAAGTCAAACTTTTAGCTCAACTGAAGTAAAACCAGGACAAGAATCAGCAAAAGCAAAATAATGGATCATAAAATAACCAGATGAACCAGAGGCCTTCGCTCTGGAGCCTCTAAGTCTCTGCCTGTGGGGCGGCAGGTCAGGGTTGACCTTCCTGAGGGGTCAAGGTCACGGAGCTGCAGATGAAGGAGCCGCAGCAGCTTCAGACGTTTCTGTTTGCAGAAAACGTTCAAGGCGGTTCCTGTTTCCAGCCGGGAACTCTTCTGCTTTTTACAGCAACTCCAACATTCACAGTCCAGAAAAACTCTGAAAATCTGATTTTATTTTCTGATGGAGCGTTAGATAAGTGTGTGTGTGTGTGTGTGTGTGTGTGTGGGTGTGTGTGTGTGTGTGTGTGTCTGAGCTCACACTTCCTCAGAGGAAACCGTCCTCTCTGCAGCTGCTTCGGACTGAAACCACTAAATAAGTTCAATAAACTCGAACCGTTTCTGTCTGTTTTCTCTCTTCTCCATTTTCTGCTCATCACTTTTCAAAGCGGCCAGAAAACAGGAGAATATTCAACTTTTTATGTGTTCAGAAAGTTTTCTGGCTGAACTGCAGTTTTTTAAAACCTAGTTAGAGACAATTATCTGATCACTTCAAACATTTAATGAGTTTTTAGCGGAGAGAAAAAGTCACAGGCTGTAAATCGCTTTTAACTTCAGCAGCGAGAAACAGAGAAAGAGGAAGAGAGTCACCTGACTGCGACAGGAGCCTCTCTGTGCCGCATGTTGTCAGTTTTTCAGCAGTTTTTACCTTTTCTCTTCTCTCCCTGCTGCTGAAGAGCCGCGGAGCTCCTAAACCCGCCAGACGGTCCCTGCTGGGCGGCAGCGCGGCGGCATCACCTCGGCGGAGAAAAGCTGAAGATCCGCAGTTCAGAGGAAGACTGGTGATGAAGATAATGGTGGTGATGGGTGGTGATGGTGGTGATGATGATGATGGTGATGATGATGATGATGATGGCGTCCCGCGGAGAAGATGGAGTCAGCCGCAGATGAAGGAGCGCAGTGTTTGAGATGCACAGACAGCCGCTAAATAAATCAACTTCCGTCTGAAATGAAAATATAGATTCAGAAAAGATGGAGCTGCGGACTGACCGCGCAGCGCCCCCTGCTGGACTCACCGCCACTTTATTACTGTTTATGGTTTAATATTTGCATTGAGGTTAATTTTCCGTTTAGCAAAAAATGTAATAAATCTGCATCATCAACAGGTTGCAGTTTAAGGTCAGCAGTTATTATTTAATCAGCTGTGGAGAATTATGGAAGGGAAAAATGAGATGATGTTTCCCAGCATGCACCGGGAGAAAACGCAAACTGCATGAATGAAGATTTTAATGCTGCAAAGCAAAAATAAAATATCTGGATTTTATTCAAAACTCGATTCAGCAAAATGACAGAAAAGTTTTTCACAATTTAACCTCGACGGGAAACAAAAGCAAAATGAAACGATGATTTTTAAAG
>NC_036458.1:1017482-1207838 GCF_002775205.1 Xiphophorus maculatus
GTTTATTTTTATCCTTTTCCCCCCCAAAACTTTTTTTTTCCATAAGCTGCTTTTACATGTCTCATGTTTTTACTTTACCTTATGCATTTCTGCTTTATTATGCAAATAAGGTGGGCAGTGACATTTTTCTAAAGTCAGCTGGCTGTGGGGACCATCTTAAGCGGGGCTGTCCTTCTTGGGTAAGTTCAACTATTGGTCAACAGATCTGCACATGGATTCTGCTCCTTCTTGTCTGTTGACCAATAGTGAAGGAGCTGACCCAAGAAAGACAGCACAACTTATTTGCAAAATGAGGCCTAATACAAGACTGAGATATGTAAAAATAACAATTAAAAAGACTTGAGGGAAGGGGACACACACACACAGACTTAAGACATGAATGCATCTACAAGTAAAGGGCAAACACACATATATATTAAATTATGTGCTACAAAAATATTGTTTGTAGGAACTAAGCTGGAAAAATATCAAGGTAAATAATAAGATATGAGGTGAAGTTTTCTTATTTATTTAATTGGTGCATTTTAAGTGTATTTTATTGGTGAGTTTCAGTCCTCCATTTAAATCAGACCATTATTTTAAAAAACATTCTAACCACGTTGAACAGTGGCAGTGCAAAGTCAATACAACTAGCTAGCTCTCTCAAAAACAGTCCAAAAAGTGCAAAACGATCAGTGTTTTAACAAACTCACAAAAACCCTGAGAGGTTTTTCCACAAATTCAGCACAATGCTAAATGTTTTAGTGCATAACCATTAGTATTAACATTTAGTGCATAGAACAAACTGAACAAATTCTTACAGGAACTCTTATTTAAGAAAACAAAACTGTAAACATACCAGATGTTACAGTTTGTACCTCAAGATTTTGTTTCTCAAACCATGTACTCGAGCTGAGGCCTGGTCTGGTCTGATCTTCATCACCACTCTCTGAAGAAACTCAAACGAATACTTCATGTCATTTGGATACTTGAGATTGATACAGTAGATGACACCCATAAGAATAGCAAAGCCAAGTGTCACATCTTTAATGTTGTGAAGCACAATGGTCTCCTCCACCACAACTGCCACGTCGAAGACCTCGTGTGGGATGGCCCCCAGTTCACTACCTTCACAGGCAATCAGGAGACCAACCTGCATCCCCTTCATGGCATCATCCAGAATATCAGCACGAGCCTTAAAAATAGAAAAGAAATAATGACATTTGTGTGCAAGTAAAGAATGCAAATACTCAGTTATTTTTAAACTGCAAGTTTTTATGCTATTGTGAAGTTTAACAATCCGCATGTTTTGACACTTGTGGGGTTGTATGATGCACTTCTGTTTAGTCAGAGAATACCCTGACACACACTCCCAGTTTGACAAAGCATAGAGCATAATGGCAATGAAACAGGCCACTGTTGTGGATGAGGCCAATATCAAGAAGCTTTAGACATTGAAAATAAGTCCCACCTGAAAAAAAAGCCAGTTTATGTGTGCATATTCAACATATTTTCAGCACTTTACTTTGTCATCAGGTAGTCCTCCTTTTTGACAAACATTTTTCATCCACAGAACTTGTATTTTCATGCACATGAGCACATTGTATGGCAGATTAAAACCACCATTGTGAAGCGCTGAAATTATTCTAAAAATGTAGGACACTAGCAATGTTTCCATTTTAATGCATTTTTTAAATCATCAAATTCTTCAAATGTCAAAAGAAATGAAAGAAAATGCAAATCAGGCATGTTTCCATCAACTGGCTTTGAGCAAAATCAATCAGGACAGACGGAGTAATTACATCAGAATTTGATGTTATGCATGACTGTAGTAAACAGGAAGTAATGTCTCTTAAGGACTAAAAATAAGTTTTTGCAAACACAAATACTACAAAAAGATTTTTAAGAAATTATAGCAAGAAAGAGAAATAGGTAAATATGTAAATAGTCTTTGTAATAACATGTCTTAGTCTTACATCACACATCCTGATGACAGTTGATGGATCTTCCCCAGATATGTAGCGTGGCAAACCAAGCAGAGCAGCAACCCTTCTCCTTTCATTCGTGTCCTGCAAGAGATGAGACATGCAGTAAGACGAATATATTTTAACAAAAATAACAAATTATGCCTAGTTTTCTAGCCATCTTCAGTTCTGCTCACATCTTTTGCAAGGCAGTCCAAAATGTCTTTGAGTGGCTGCTTCTTTCCAGATTTGGTTGTTGCTTTGTAGACCTCCAGCAGTCTCAGATCCAGGCCACTGACAGCTCCACTTCATCCACAGTTGTTGCCAAACTTTAAATAATGGACCACCTGCACAAAAAAAAAAACCATACATTTCAGATTATGGTATTAAAAAAAAAAAAATTAATACATACGAATGCCAGTTTTGCCACTTAGTTAAAATAACTTGTCTAAATTGTTATCTTCACCAGCTTCGGTGTCCAAACTAGAGGTTCCAAAGTTTTCAGAATTTGACCCGCACAATAACAGTAACATAGACTGTCCCCAATTTATTTTAAATGATATACCTCGATATTGGGTCAAATGAACAAGAACAGAATTCATCATGCTAGTTTAATTCATTTTAAGGTGACCTAAGCACACTCTTTAGTAACAACTAAAGTAAATTAGTAGTCATCTTTAAAATGTAATTAAATTTAAAAAAGATTTTTCAGGACCTACAGTGGGGTCCTGACTATCTGGAAGCCACCGCAGCTCCCTGATATGCTATACTCTTGGGCACACGCCCAGACTGAGCAAAGACAAAGCTTGATAAATAATTACTGTAAAATTCAGAATACAGTGTAATCTGCAATTGCCGCTGGAGGTAGTTTCCTCTCTTTAACAGTGAAATTGCATTTGTCACCGGCAACCAGAAACGGGACACAGGTGCGCACCAACACATGAAACAAAGGACACGGCTAATTACTGACAAGAAACACGACTAATTACTGACGCACAGCCTTTCCGGAAGCCGCTAACTCACCTGCAGTCAGCACGTCAATGCAAAACTTCGACCAAGCGCCACATATGTGTTTCTGAGGACGTGTACAATACAAAAATTGTGGTAGCTGCTTGTATTTTCTCTTAAGAAAAGTTCTATAAGCGCAACCGAGTAGCATAGTTTAGCTAGGCTCATCTGCATTGACTAACTCGACAATTAGCAAGCTGTTGTTTTATGTCCTGTGTTTAAACATGTAACAGAGACACGAACTTTTAGCTCTTAACATATTCTAAAAATGGATGGCATTATCAAAAAAAACGACAAATGAAGCTTACCTTATTATGGCTCCAGCTCGCTTCGCATTTCAAAAAAAAGGTCCCGCCGAATTTGAACGCCTTTGGGACAGAGGTCTTGGAAAAATTGGTATTCATCCGCGACTTTGCTTTCGACGTCCTTAATCTGGTCAGGTGATGTTCCTCTTCTTCATTTAATATGCAATTATAACTTGGATGGATAACTTTATATAGTCTGATTAAATCTTACGTCATATTTAGTCCCTTATCAGATAAAGAGCGAATTTCCGGCACTATTTGTATCTCGCATTAATATTGCCAGTGGTGATCAGTTTTTATAAGATCCGGTTACCTATTTAAAACTCGGATTGTCAAGTTATGTTCACAACTTTAAATTTATGTTTCACTGAACTGACTCACATCCTCGAGTTGAAATGCCGATAACTCAGGAAATTAAGTTGAAATTACATAACTCATTATGTTAATTGGAAGTAACTTATAGAAAAACGTTATGATAACTAATTGAGAGTATGACTTTTAACAGTGTAATTTTGGACGTTCAGCAGCATGACTGAAAATAAAAACCTTCATGAGGTTCAGGTCCTTATTACAACTTTATGTTTTTTCATATCCACAACTTGAGTAAAACAAATTAGTCAAAACATTTTGGGATAACATTTCCCATTTTGATTTTAATCTAAATCTACTATGAACAACTAAATGACTAAAACACAGATCAGAAAATAATTCATTTTCTCTTTAAATTAATTCTTGGTTTTGTCCAATACTGATACCTTTAAATCAAGCTCCAACACAATTTCCTCCATAACTTTCCCAACATTTATGACATTCTGGATGTTAAGCTGAAATCTGCTGCAGCAGCAGATGGTCCTATTGTTCAGAGAATAAAGAAACAGAACAAGCTGATCATTCATTTCCATGTTCAAACTAATCAACCACTTCAGCTTTTGTGGGATCTGGATTAACTTAGATCATCTTCATTTCAATAAATATTTTATGCAAGATATGGATTCATGTCTTGTTGACTAAATGCACAAATTTGATATTTTTATTTAAAATTTTGAATTTTACCCCTCCAGGGCGTCTTTTGTGGGCTCTAGTGTCTTTTATATGAAAGTAGGCTGACAGGAAAAGGGGGAAGACATGCGGCAAATATCGCCGGGTCCCCGACGGCCGCATCGGGGACTCGAGGCCTCCTAATGTGGGTCGCGCTATCCCTACGCCATGAGGTAGATCTCAGCCGGCTGGTGAGAGAAAAAGTAGATCTTGGTCTCAAGAAGTTTGGGTCCCCCTGTGTGGATCTGCCGTTTTCCTCATGGAGCGAAAACATTCTGCTGTGACATGAACAATGTTGGAGGCGTCGCGTGACTCAGACACCTTGATCTCATCCAAAAAAGATGACATTAACTTGTTAGTTCCTCTGTCCATTGTAGCAGCTGATATATTGTGAAAATCCGGTAGAAATGATGCACTAATCGAGTCATGTTTACATAGAAACAACGGCCGAGGCTTTGTTTGTGAGACTTGCGGTCACTTGGGTCGGTTGTGGGCGGAGCTTGGTCCATAGAGTTTGTTGGGAATAGTAATGTTATAGAATCTGAAAATGCTATTATGACTATGAACATCTCTAATGTTCGTTTTTCCAAAGGATAGTACATGTTCAAGTCTGGCCATTAAATGTTAACTTAGCTTGCCATACAGAGTGTGTGATTTAGCCCCGCCTCCTCGTGCTCGTGACGTCACTGAGGAAGCTCGAGCTCCAGCGGCGGCAGTCCATCCACAGTCCGCTCAGTCAGCGCTCCGGGTCGGACGTAACGGCTGCCGACGTGACCCGGGATGGAACTTCACCGCTTTCCCAGAAACTTTTTCCAAACGGACTGCCGGTTTACTGCTTTCCGGATTCCAATGTCGACGAATTTTAATGTAAACTTCTGAAACTTCTCCGGGTTTCCTTCTTTTCCTGTGAAGGAATGTGAACTGACGGTTGGAGACGGTTCGGGTAACGGTCTGTGTACCGGAAGCTCGAGCGGCTGTTGGAGCGGTTTTCCTGCTTCTTTTCCCGTCTTCTTCTGGGGGGAAGGTTGCCTTGTGGATGAAACTTTTTTGATTTAGAGCTTTTCTATCCCAGAAAGTTCCCGTCTCCCACCGCTAGCTGTAGCGGGGCGGCGGAGGGAGAATGCGAGCCTCTGCCCACGTCGCCTCTCTCGGTGGTTCCGTCGTGTTTCTGTAGACAAACTGAAGTCAAACGATGATTTCTGAGGAGAGAAGCGGCCACGTAAATAAACAAACCCTCAACTTCCCTGTGGGTTTGCTCATCCGCTCTCCCAAAAGGCGCCTGGCCAAGCTGGGGAGGAAACCCAGTAATGGATCTGTCCAGTAAGTTCAGTAATTTACAAATATTTACTTTTAGCATTAGATTTAACTGTGTTTTAGCCATATGCTTACAGCCAGCTTCCATCAGAAAACAGCTGCATATACACGTTTAAAAAGTGAACTGATTGGCATCATGAAATAATTTATTTGAACTCCTAATATAAGAGCTGGTTCCACCTCAGTGCCCTAAAGTAACTTCTATAAGTTTTTAACTATTTAATTCTGACACATACACATTTTAAGGTTGTAGAAAGTTAACCTGACTATATCAGTTCTCAAATATTGATTTAATTTATTAGAGAGCTTTTCTGTATGTGAAAAGGTTATTGCCTCCTGTAGAAAATAATAATTGGTTATCTGAGTGTTTGTGTTTGGAAAACTTTAAATCAGTTTTTTACATCATTGTGAAGGAATGTTGACTCTCCTTTTTGCAGAAATGCTTCAATCAATCCGCATTTAAAGGATTTTGAGCATAATTGTCTGTTTCCTTTAAATCGGGGCTTCATTTGTTGCAGTCTGGTCTACTTCATGTTGTCAGACCAGTTCTGTTTCAGGGGTTTGTTGATTCTACTCATTTTGCAGTAACCAGGGTGTGTTCAGTGGGACTGAACTAAAAAATGTGGTTAATAAAGTTTATATTTTCAACCCCATAATATAACGAGGGGAGATATTTATTTTTCCACATAGGGCCAGGTTGGATAACTGTTTTTTCTTACTTTTAGAGTGCAGTCAGCTGGTAATGTCTCTAAACTCATGATGGTGTCTGGATTTAAAGTAATTTTCTGCCTTCCAGCACTGTTCTGGTGTTTTAATGCCTCTTTTAACAGAGTTTAGGAGGAGATGAAACTTATTTAAACCCTTTACTAGACTCCTGGGTGCACGCTGGGCGGGTTGTGTGTTTTTACAGAGCTAACCCGCCCAGACTGGGAACGCAGAATTCCTTTGTAATCTGGAAAACGAGGACATTTGATTGAAGTCATTTCCAGTCTGGAAAACTGTGGTAAAGAATAGAAATATCCTAAACTCTCCCACAAAGGAAAAATTCTGATGCAGCATCAGCAAAGTGACAATCAAAGCAAGTAGATGTACAGTAAGGCTGGCGATCAATCTGGTCTTTCATTCTTTAAGATTTAATTTTTGGATATTTTTGTCCAAAGCGTTCATTGCGTTTCCGTAGTTCAGAGTGATGTCAGCACCACGCCACGCCGCGCCGCCATCTTGTTTTGTGTTTTACTGCTTGCATTTATTTGGAGTATTTGGGCCAGGCTGAGATTTTTTTTTAATTACAAGAATAAAAACATACAACAATAGTCCAAATACTACCAGAGTAAAATTGCAATATTAAGAGAATAAATTTGTAATTTTACGAGAACTCTGACATAAAAAATAAGAAAAAATTAGAAATGTTGATCATCTTGTGAAGTTCTACTTTGGTTTAAGTTTCATAGGTAGAAAATACTTCATCTTTTAACACATCAGCATCAACTTATTACCATAAGCAGAGCTTTGAAATGATCAGGCAAACGACTGAGCTGCTCAGGTCAGATCACTAGAACTCTATCAAAACCTTTTTCTCGTTAAAACGATTTATATCTTGTAATTTTAAGATGTTTTTTCTGGTTAAATTGAGTCTTTATTCTCCTAATTTAATGGCTATGTTTTGTTAATTAAACTAAAATGAATCAGAACTAAACACAATAAAGACTAAAATAAAAACGCTGTTCATTAAGGCCAGTTTCAAAGTAAATCCCATGCAGTTATTATAAATAGCTGCTGCTGTCCAAAGGACTCAGAGACATTATTACATATTATTGTTTGGTGGAAGCAGAGAGTTTGTTGATGAATAAACAGAAATGTTTGAACACTTTGCAGCCTGACTCTGCTCCTCCGCTCAGGTCCAACCAGTCGGCCGGCACTGTCCGCTCCACAGAGAGCGTCGGCGTCCGGCAGCCGGCCAAGAGCAAGATCCGGCGTCACAACAACCGGCTGTCCACGGTTTTCAACTACAGCCCCAACCTGCGGGAGGGGGGCCGGCGGGGCCCAACCCGGGGCGGCCCCGACCCCCAGGCTGCCGACGACCCCGCCGAGCTCTCCAGCCAGCGCTCCGTCCCGGGGATCCTGAAGATCTTCGGCAGCGACATCTGCCAGGGAGCCCATTACAAGAGCGTGCTGGCCACCAGCCAGTCCAGCGCCAGGGAGCTGGTGAGGGAGGCCCTGGAGAGGTGAGAGCGCCCCCTACAGCCCGGCCCTGGAGGCCGCCCGCCTCTCAATTCTTATCACATTAAATATATATTGACAAGTCTTCCGATTTTCACTGTAAGATAGGAAATGAATATTTGCAGTTTGAGGAAAACATTCCGTGTTTAGCAAAAATAGTCATAGTAGAGCTGCAGCCGACAATTATTTTATTAATCGATTATTCTGATTAATCATTGGATAAATAGCAATCATTATTTAACCACTAAAACCTGCTTAATACAGCTGTGCTCCTGTCGGCCAGGTACTGTCTGGAGAAAGAGGACGCCAGCGACTACGTGCTCTGTGACGTGATTGGTCAGACGGGGGCCGATCACCAGTGGAGGAGGGAATGCTTCCGGGTGGTGGGGGCCAACGAGAGGCCCCTGCTGCTGCAGGCGCTCTGGAAGCCCAAGGAGGGTTTCTTCAGGCGCTTCGAGATCCAGCGCCGCTCCACCGTGGAGCAGCAGAGCCTGAAGCATCGAGACACCATCACGGCAGGTAACCCTGTACCGGCAGGTAACCCCGTACCGACAGGTAACCCCTCCCCCGTACCGACAGGTAACCCCGTACCGACAGGTAACCCCTCCCCCGTACCGACAGGTAACCCCGTACCGACAGGTAACCCCTGCCCCGTACCGACAGGTAACCCCGTACCGACAGGTAACCCCTCCCCCGTACCGACAGGTAACCCCGTACCGACAGGTAACCCCGTACCGGCAGGTAACCCCTCCCCCGTACTGACAGGTAACCCCTAACGGACAGTGTACAAACCCCTCATTGCAGATAAACAACATTTTATCAAGTATCCTAGGTCTGGCGTCTTCTCTGCAAATATCTCAGTAAACTTCAAATAAGAAAAAAATCACTGGAGTCGCCCTTCAAAAAGAAAAAAAAGCCTGTTAGGGAGACAGGTGGGTTACCTGTACCGACTTCCCCTGTCGGTACAGGTAACCCCGTACCGACAGGTAACCCCACCCTGTACTGACAGGGCAGTGGGGTGTGAAGCGTCTCTCTGGACATTCCTCTGTGCTCACCGGCTCCAGCAGGGCTGAATGGTGTTTGTGTTACGTCAGCGCGACGGAGCGACTGTTGATGTCAGATAGAGGGCCGCTCCGCCCCCCTGCTGTCCTCCGGTTCTGCTGCCTGGAGGCGGCGCCAGTGCAGTCGAGCATTATGTTTGGGTCGGTTTGGTTTACCAGAGCAATTTCAGGGGAATTTCAGCCACTGTAAACAAGATTTCATAAACAAAAGCTCTCTTCTGTTTGTGTTTTAGATTAAGTTAAACACTCCAGACATCCAAGGATGGAATTTTTTTCTGTTCTCAAAAACCTAAAATGTTTGGTAACTTTTTTTATTTATTAAAAAAAACTAAATGTATTATTTACAGTGATGTGGTTTTCTCTCCGAGGAACACTGAAAGGTTAACGAACCATCATGTCTGTTAAAACAGACTCACGTTGTTTAAAGTCTACGTCTTTAGACATACAGGTTTTAAATTTCATTCATTAAGGTTTTATAAAGGTCTTTGAGTTGGTGACCCCTGTTGGTGACCCCTGCAGACCCTCCTGTTGTTTCTCCACGTGCAGCAGCTGCTTTGAAACCTCTCAGAGGGTGGCGCAGGCAGAAAGCTTGACGGTGCGTCTTGTGGTTGCAGGGGTGAACGCTCAGGCCCGGAAGCTGCAGAAGAACCGGTCCAGAGTGGCATCCCTGTTCGTGGACAGCGGGGGGGAGGACACGGAGGGCCCGGGCTTCTGGAGGAGCCTGAGCGACATGGACCTGTCGACCACGGAGAGGGAGGCGGGCCGGGCCCAACGGAGCGCAGTCAGAGAGAACCCGGAGGCCGAGGCCGACACCGAGGTTCTGCGGCTCGGCTTGGAGAAGGAAGAGACGGAGAGCAGCGATGACAACGCCACGCAGTACTCCATACACCCACCTTTCGACTTCCCCTACTTCCTGCTGCTACAGGGCTACGACCACAGACAGGTGGGCTATCGACCAGAGACAGGTGGGCTATCGACCAGAGACAGGTGGGCTATCGACCAGAGACAGGTGGGCTATCGACAGGAGACAGGTGGGCTATCGACCAGAGACAGGTGGGCTATCGACCAGAGACAGGTGGGCTATCGACCGCCAGGTTAACGTTTTACTGCTACTAGAAGTTGGACTTAGAGCAGATCATTTTAATATTGATTTACCTCCATGTTCCTTCATTTGTTGTCCACTCTTAGTGTTTATGTCAGCTACTCTGAAACAAGATGATTACTGATGAACAAATATTAGAAAACTGAATCTGATCTCCATCCACCATCCAACACACTAACACCTGGTAGGGCTGCCAGGGGCACAGGTGGCTCTCCAGAGGTCAATGGGCGAGAGGCGGGGTCACTTGGACAGGTCTCCAGTCCATCGCAGGACAACACAGAAACAGACAGGACAAGCAACCGCACGCACACGCACACACACACACACACCTACATTAATAGAATTTAGAAAGACCAGTCAACCTGACAATCATGTTTTTCCATATTGGAGGAAGCCGGAGTTCCTGGAGAGAACCCGCTATGCACAGGGAGAACATGCAGAAAGACCATAGGCTGGGAATTCAGCTTATATTTCATAAAGACCATCAGTTAATAACGTGACGTACTACAGACGCACCAACACAACGCACCAGTCGAAACACTGAGACTTCCAGCATGAAGCTCTAAATAAAACCAGACACTCTTACTTCCATTAGAGCATCAAGTAACAAGACGTTTAATAAACATGATTAAATTCCCATGTTGCTTGTTTTTTACAGACGTCTGTTTTGCTTGATGTGGCTGCTGCAGTTTGATGTGTACAGCTTTAAGCATTCCCAGATGTACAGCCAAAGACAGACAGAATGTACAAATACTTTAACTATACACAAGCTTTCATCATTTATTGGAATACATACATGAATACCATAAAATACTGTAGTAAAGTTTGGATCTGTTTTCCCCTTGAGCATTTAGAGGTTGCTCAGAAAATCCCTCCAGTGTGTTAAGAGACAACATGGAGAAAAGCAGCATGAGAGCTGTGGATTATCATCTTAATCCCTGAGCCTAGTCACATTTTGGTTACCTGGGTCCAAGACGAGCTTTCTCGGGAAGGAGTTACAGAACCAGCAGATCTATTTCTGAATATCTGCTCTGTCATTTCGTGCCCACAGAAGTCCAAGTAAAAAAACTCTCCAGAATGTTTGACAGATGCTGACCACATCCTGCTTCTGAAACAATAATAACTCGGCAGCGTTAGAGCTTTGTTTCCTGGACTTCAGGACCGGGTCTAACCACTTTCTCTCCCTGACCCGGTTCCTACAGCAGAGCGGCTCCGTCCAGCTGCAGGAAGTGCTGCGTGTTTATCGCAGCCGCTGGAGGAGGAGATCGCTGACGGTGCAGGATGGCGCTAGCTCTGCGGCGCGCTGCCAGCTCCTTTCTCCTGACAATAGGCCAGAACCAGAACCAGAACCAGAGCCAGAGCCAAAGCAAAGAAACAAGGCCTTTCTGTGTTGTGTCAGTTGACATAAAACAGGAAGCGATAGCTGATGTTATTAATGCTGGGCTGTTCCAGGCCGACTGAAGGAACATAAAGAAGCATTTCAGCTGAGAACCGTCATCCTGACATTAATCATTTAATTGGACAAAGGAAACTGGATCATTCTGCAGTTTTAGTTCAAAATTCAAGATTATTTTAAACAACTTCGGAAATGCATAATAAATACAGATAAATCATTGAACTGCTTCCTAAAAAAAGAAATTAAACATTTCACTGTGTAAAAGTCATCGTTTGATCATTGCAGCTATAAATCCTCAGTTGTTACAGATCCAGAGGAGAAAGTTCATGCTTTAGATTAACTGATTAATAACTGGACAGCAGTAGGGATTATTAGGAGATTTCTTTACACATTTGAACCAGGTGGGGAAAAAACGCTGGTTGAGAAGTTCTGGGTAAAACCTTCTTAAATGCAAAATATTTATATATTTTTTTTATAGTTTTGGTTAATTACAGTTCCGACTGTGTTCTTTCAGCAAACTGCATTTTTTTGAGTCTGTACTCTTCAGTTTGTAATTAATCGATTATTAAATTAGTTTTCAATAATCTGCTAATCTGATGAGTAGCGGTTAGCCTCGCTGCATCCCGCCTCGCCGCGCCCCTTCGCCGCGCTGCGCCTGGCCACGCCTTGCCACGCCTCATCCTGCCGCTCCAGGTTGTATTCTTAGCGCCTCATCCTGGTTTCCGTTCACACTGCTGGCTGATTTCCTGACTGTTACACAAGGGGATCAGTTGAATCCCAGACACCCTGGCAGGTCCAGAGGATGCGCTAAGTCTGCTGGATTAGCAGGACATAACGGTGACGGACACCATATTTAAATCTACGACAGTTTCCAGCTTCTGTAATAATATTAGCAGTTTCATCTTTACTTCATTTGTTTAGTTTAACTCTGTCTGGCATCATCGGTTATCAGGTCTAGGCTAGGTTAGCGTTAGCATGTTGACCTCTGTTTTTACAGAACTTGTTGATTATTGATCTGTAGTTATTGGCTGATTATGCCAACACAAAGGAGCAACTCAACAACTACTTCCTTTCTTATTTCAAAATAAGAGTGCTAAGCAGATGCAGCTTGGTGTTGCAGTATTTGGAAGTGATTGATTTTGATCTTTTAGGATTTTGTGATCTACCTGATGAGCGGGAGCAGCACCATCTTCGGCTGCTGCAGGGAGCACAGTACCGGAGAGGATGAGGAGCGGCTGAAGGTCGACATCCTCCTGTTTGCTCCTGATGTGTCGTCACAGCACTGCTGCGTCAGACGCCTGGACTCCAACTCCCAGAGTTCCTCAGGAAAGCAGAGAAAGACTGTGACCTTGCTGAGGCCCCTCCACGGGGCCCCCGTCACCAGAAACGGTTTCCTTCTGGACAAGGAAGTAGAACTGAATCCTGGAGATCTGATTGGTTTGGGGAAGCACTACCTGTTCCTGTTCAAGGATCCCACCAGCGGGTCGGGTTCTCCTCCTGCTCCGTCCTGGATGGGCCGGGTCCGCCCGGGCTCTGACGCTAGCACTTCCTGTTCGTCCTGCGGCTCTTGCATCACCGTGAAGCGGCTCCAGGGGAAACCACCGGCATCCTGCTGGAGGAACCTGGAAGGCACCGAGGCTTCGCTGCGCTACGAGCTGCAGCAGGAGGAACGGGTCCTGCAGGAGATCCTGGACATGGTGGATCCCAGTGAGAACGAGCCAAAGCTGACTCCTGCTTTCCTGCTGATTCTCTGCATCCAGCACTCCGCCGGCTCCTTCCAACTGACTCACTTCAGGCAGCTGCTGCTCCGGATTGCCAGCCAGATCCAGCTCATTACGTGGGTAAGCAGCAGGAACGCTGACTTGAACTCCACTGCATGTTTTCTACAGTTATTCATGTGTTCATGTGATCTAACCTTTCAGGAGAAGACAAAGGAACTCGCTGCAATGCAACCAGAAGCGTGAGTCCACATCATCCAGATGTTTAACTGCTGTCTATAAAGAGAAACTAAACTAATATCTGTGCCTTACAAAAGTAATCAAGCTCCTTAAATCTTTCTACATTTCGTCACATTAAAGTATTTTTATAGGTGAAACATTTCAGAAACCTTGTTTCATCACATGAAAGACAGCAAAATTAAACGCAGTCGGCCTGCCGCCGCGGACAGGCAGCAGATTAGCTTCATTTCTGTATTTCCTGTCTGTTCATCAGCAGCTCTGTTGATGATGCAGCCGATCAGCTGCAGCAGCTCAGCATGGAGGAACTGATCTCAGGTCTGCAGCCGCTGGTCCTGTGGATGGCCAACTCCATCGAGCTGCTGCACTTCATCCAGCATGAGGTCCCCCAGCTGTTGCCATGGAGACGGGACAGCATGGACCAAGGTGGACATTTTGTTTGTCTCTTTAAAGCCGTCAGGCCCTCCAGCCCTGGGAAGGTGGTAAAAAGTGTTGTGTTCTGGTTTCCGTCAGAGCGGCTGCAGGCTGAGCTGTGGTCCACCCAGACGGCCTGCGAGGAAGCCATGACGGTCCTGGAGGAGGTCATCATGTTCACCTTCCAGCAGTCGGTCTACTACCTCACCAAGGTCTGCCCCCCACTGCTACATGTGATGCAGGAAGCCTGGCTGTGCTAACACAACAGTCTGTTTTCACTGAGCGTTTTCCAGACCCAGAACACAATAACAGCATGGAAACTCTCCGGCAGGAAAGAGCAGGGAGGTAGAGAGCGGGGCGTCCTTTCCACTCTGCAGTGTAAACACTGGCAGCAGTTATCTGGAGCTGCACAGCTTCCACCGACTGGACCTGCTGGGAAACAACCAGTCACATCATCGCTGTCCCAGACTCACTTCTACCTGAGAAAACATTCTCACATCACGCAGGATTCACTGGCACATTTCAGCAAACCAGGGAAACCGATGGTTGAACTTCAGATTCTGTCGACTGCAGGAAGTTCAGAGTTTCTGTTTCCATTTTCTGGCACATTCACGGCGCCACAAACGGCTCCGAAAAATCATTCCTGTTTCAGACAGGACAGTCAGAGTCACTGCATTTGATCTCCAGCTTTAATATTTATTAACCTTCTCATGAAACAAACAGTGGAGAAAACAGAAAAATACATTTTCAGATAATACTTAATGATTTTTAAAACCATTAACTGAAATTTATCAACAATGATGAATCAAACTCTTATCATAAGACATTTTTCTGATTCTGGGATGATGAGACTGGGGTCAAAGTTCACCATCTGACCAATCAGCTGTTTAAAGGTTTTCTCCACCAAACCTGACTGAGAAACAGGCAAAAGTTTCAGGTCAGATGTGCAGAACTGGTAGAATCAGAACCAGGATAACCTTCCACACTGAGTCAGTTGGTGATGCTGCACTGCAAGGCTGCAGAATGGCCTTAAAGATGGCCGCTTCCCTGCTGGGTCTCAGATAATTATTGTTCTTATCTATGATTATGATTCCAGACAGAGCTTCAGCCGAACCCGTTTTACTGGAGAAGATCTCAGGACTTTACCTGACTTCAGGTCTTCATGTGAACCCAGCAGACCCAAACCCTCTGCAGCAGCTGAGCGCCACTGCTGCGCCCTGACGTCTGACGCTTACTTTACCGACTTCCTGTTTGACAATTCTGTTAAGGGGCGGAGCCAGAGGCGAGAAGCTGCTTTACTGATGCGTCTGCTTCATGCAACAGGCGACGCAGCGGCAGCATCAACAGAACATCAAACTGATTGGTTCTTATGATCTGAACTTTAACCTGATCGGTTCTTATGATCTGAACTTTAACCTCATCGGTTCTTATGATCTGATTGTCTGCAGGTCGTCCTGCAGCTCCAGCGCCTCTACAGTGAAGGAAACAAGAACAATCTGCTCTTTTCTTTTAAACCAGCAGATTTGATCCTGAACTGAAGAAATGTGCTCCACTGATCTGGTTTTGATTGTTAGGTTATGGATTGGTAATCAGCAGCAGTTTTCAGTGTGGTGTTTTATTAGCTCTTAGTTCTGCTGTGCTCCTCTGTATTTTAACATACAGACCATTGGGGCGTTTCCTGCAGAGGAAAGCAGCTGTCATCAGAGCAGGGAGGAGCAGAAGCAGCTCTTCCCTGTGATTTCCTGTGGATGACTGAATGTTCACAATGTGCAAATCGGATTCCTGAGGTGAAGCTGTCAGGTTTTCACCTCGACCCGTTAAAACCAGCCGCCATCTGCTGCTTCCCAGCAGGGGTCCAACATGCACCTCAGCAGACCTGCTGGCTCTTCCTCAAGTTTCTATCTCACTTATGGTGTGTGTGTGTGTGTGTGTGTGCGCGCGCGCGCGTGTGCTTCCGGTGCCATAGAAACACAACATACATGCCAGAAAAAGCAGATATTTAGATAGTTTAAAAACACACTTCTTCCCTTTATAACCTTTGACCTTTTTCACAGAAGGAGAGTCGTGCTGAGCCACTTTTCCCTTCACCAGATCATAAACCGAGCGTAGTTTTATCTCATTAAAACGAGAAAGTTTGTCATTCTAACGAGATTCTGCTGCTGCATTTATTTCAGTTGTGCAGTTAAAGGCCTCCTCAGTGTTCAGAGTCGTCATGCTTTTGTCCCCTTGCAGAGCATGTACCCGGCCCTGGGCGGCCTGCTGGATGGGAACCCGTTCTCTGAGGACGGTCAGCTGCGACTTCCTGTCAGCCTCAGCAACATCCTGCAGGTCCTGAAGGAGGCGCTGGAGCTCCTCTCGGCCTTCCAGGTGCATCCGGACATCTCCCTGCAGCTCTGTGCCTACCTGTTCTTCTTCATCAACGCTTCGCTGTTCAACAGCCTCATGGAGAGAGGTAGCAGCACACCTTAGCTTTAGCTTTAGCGTTAGCGTCCCCAGCCTTCTGAATGCGGATCATGGCCGTTTGATTGTTTCTCCCTTTACTTTAGCTTTTGGCAAACTTCTATATGTTTAATATTTGCATTAACACAGACTGGATGTTTTAATCATTCATGAAGTTTTTCTTTGAACACAAATTTGAATTTATCTTTAAAATCAGCTTTTATTTTGAAGGTGGCTACTGTACCACCGTCATGCATGTTGTAATGTCTGAGACTCTTCAGCATCTGCCCTTGGGTTGCCATGTTCTGGTCCGTCAGGTCAATATGTTATTATTCATGGAAACAGTTTGAGTGTTTGTATGAATAATAAAGTAAAGAACTTTAGGGAAATGAATGTTGGCAGGTAACATGTTGAAATGTTCATTATCAGACTAGATGTAATATCAGATCTTAAAACTGACTTTATTACTGAACCAGCAGGAAACCTGAGCTGCATCACAGCAGCTCGTTTTTATTTCTCATATTTAATGTTCGGGTTCTGTTTATGCTGGCCTTATGGGCTGCTTTGGCTAACTGGAGGTTCTGCTTCTTCAGGGTCCGTGGCCGGGTTCTACCAGTGGTCCCGCGGCGTGCAGATCCGGGCCAACCTGGACCTGCTCATGGACTGGGTCCAGAATCAGGGCCTGGCCAACATGGCCGCTCAGTTCCTGCAGAAGCTCTCCGCCGCCGTCAATCTGCTGGCCACGCCCAAAGAAACGCTTCTGCAGGTCAGCTCACACCTGGTGGGCGGAGCCACACTTAGCCTCCGGGGTTTTATTCCCTCAGGTGTCCCATGTTTCTGTTCTAACTATTCACAGCATCAGGATCTTAGTAATCAGTTCTGATTCTGGACGCGACTCGCTGCTTGCTCGTTGTTGTTCAGAAGGAAACGGCCTGCGGGAAGCCAGCCAGGAAATGTTCCTGTCATGACATCATGAAGCTGTAGCCGTTCCTGCAGATTATATAATCCAGAGTAAATCCTGGAGCGGAGTAATGTTTAACCTGGGGCCGCCTCACATCCTGTTGGCTTTTATCTAGCCGTTCAAACCAAACATCCAGAAAACCGTTTGTCCAGTTCCTGTCAGACTGCTCTAACTCCTCATCCTCCCTAAGCAACGCGTTCTCTTCCTCACCTGTTCAGGTTCAGCTGCAGGTAAACAGAAAACACCCACCGCCCACATTACCACTGAAATCTGATGGCTCGGGTTGCCATGTTACGGTCGTTCTGCCCTCGGGTTGCCATGTTGCGGCCGTTCTGCCCTCGGGTTGCCATGTTGTGGCCGTTTTGCCCTCGGGTTGCCATGTTGCGGCCGTTCTGCCCTCGGGTTGCCATGTTGCGGCCGTTCTGCCCTCTGGTTGCCATGTTGTGGCCGTTCTGCCCTCTGGTTGCCATGTTGTGGCCGTTCTGCCCTCAGGTTGCCATGTTGTGGCCATTGCTCCTGTGTTTGGGCAGAGCGTTGCTGTGAGACGGAGCTTTGGGAGGAAGTTGATCCTCAGAGGATTAGAGGGAGTTTGAGGGACTTTAGTTCAGGATAGAAACGGTTTGATGAGCTTCGCATGAAGGTTTGGCTGAGGAAGCAGAGGTCAGTTAAAGTAAAGTTTTATAAAGACTCTTCCTGCCCACCTTCCTACCTTTATTTAAAACTCATAAGCAAACATCATCATGTTTCTATTTGTTTCTACTGGTAGAAACTTTATGATTTTCAGTTCAGTTTGTTTGAATAGATCCAGATCACTGCAGTGAAGCATTCTGGGACAGAAACGGTTGAACAGAATCCAGACCAACTTCTCAAACTTCAGCATCTCTTTAGATTTATTATTATTTTCAGGAGACCTCAACCCGTTTCCTCATTGTGTGATTCTGATCCGTTGTGTTGTGGAAATATGACAGGTTTTAACTGAACCCAAAATATCCGAACCTCGTGTTGGTAGAAAATGTTCCTGTGGGTCAGGCAGAAGGATTTACCTCCAGTAGAAAATCCCTTAGACTGAACAGAGCGTCCTGTGGCGGCCATCTTGTTTGTTAGGAACTGTGAAAATCTTGTTCCTTTCTAAAGCACAAAGATAGATGTACTACAGCTCAAATGCAGATAATTTGACCCTCAGGGCATGTTCTAGTATGAGATGTTAGTCTGGCATGTTGAGTTGACACCTGTTTCCACAGCATGACTCAAAGCAGCAGCCAGCGGCTCCACGCTGCTGACACGCTGAGGATTTCAGAAACATCACCGCTCTGGAATGAGACGACTTGTTGTGGTCGCTGCAGAGCGGGACACGAATCCGTGGCTTTTAGTTTTCCATCGGCAGCGGCTGCTGCTGCTGCTGCAGCTGGAGCTGCTGCAGCTGGAGCTGCTGCAGCTGGAGCTGCTGCTGTGGTGGATAACCCGGACTGCTGGGGCCTCGCCTACTAGGAGCATTTAGCTGCCAAACAATAACTGGCAGACAAACCATCCAGAGACAGTTTTAGGTTTCTGTTGTTAACGAACAGATTTAAAACACCGCCTCCAGTTGGACTCAGTCGTCACACAGAAAGTCTTACTTCCTCTAATTCAGCTGGAAACATTCAAAGAGAACCATGTTACATTTCTGCTGCAATCACAGAAAATCTCCACTGACTCTCGCGTTTCCTGGGTTTTTCCTCATCTGTTGATGTTTTTCACCACCAGCAGCGACGACCTTTCTGTCTGCCCCTGCAGGCGTCCTGGGCGTCCCTCAGGGCGGAGTTTGCCACCCTGACGCCGGCTCAGCTGCACCACATGCTGAGGGAGTACGGCGGCGGGAAGCCCCGCCCCCCTGGGTGGAGCCCACCAGCGGAGGAGGCTGAAGACGCGCTCAGGACCGGTGAGACTTCTTAATTTTTCTAACTGGAGTCTCACTGGACTTCCCAGCATGCCTTGTGTCTGGCTCAGCTTGCCCCCCTGCTGCAGGACAGCATTATTACTCTGCCTCCCCGAATCGGCCTGGCCCGGCCCAGTACTTTCTAGCAGTGGTCCCCAACCACCGGGCCGCGCAAGAAATAATGAACTACTTCCGGATGTTTTATTTTGAAAATCCTAAACCGGATCTTACCGGTTACGTCTTGCGCGTCAAAATTGAGCCGCCAACTTGCAGCAGAATGAGTAACAAAACAACATCGGAGTGCTGCACCCCCACCCGGTACGCAGCAAAATTGCGAAGGGCTGACCGGTCCGGTTGGGGACCGCTGCTTTATAGGACCGGCGTACCAGCAGTGGCTACTGGAAGGTATTTGGGTCCATTTTCTGTTCTTGTTCTGGTTTGGGCTCCGGCTGCGTTCTCAATATATTTATATTTAAATTTCTCAGTAATTTAAATATTTTGCCTGATTTAATGTGATCATCATTATAAGTATATTCATGTGTTATTGTAGTATTAACTGAATCAAATCCCACTTTTCTCACAGTCTGAACCAGTTCCAGCTTTTCACCACTAAACGGTCCGATCTGTTCCTCTTCCAGATGCGGACTGACTGAGATCCGATTGCTTTCTGCAGTCAGAACCATCGTTCTGTCTGGCTTTTATCAGACGCGTCATAAACCTGGACGTCTGAATATGATAATGATGAATCAGAAACCGTTCGCTGCACTCGCAGTTAATTACTAACATGAACCACCACAAAACAGTCAGACTCCAGGAAAAACTGGAAATTGAGCTTCCAGACCTGCTGTGTGACCGGAGACTTTGACTAGGCCACATGAACAGCTCTGTTTCCTGGGTTACCGGGTCCTCCAGGTCAACACTGAGGTTAAAGAACAGTTTTAGAAAAATGTCCTGATCTTTACATGCTGGATTGATTTCTGTAGCTGTAATTTCTATGAAACTCGTTTGGACCCGTTTGGACCCGGCTGTTCCCAGGATCTCACTGTTGACAGTAAACTGGAGCAGCAGGAATCCCAGCAGCTCTGATGTGGCTGGCATGTTTGGACCTGATGAACGGAAACCAGGCAGGAGAAACACGATGACAGAACCAACGGGAACACCACAGGAACCCGGCTGGACCGGACTGGGCCCAGTTATTCTGAATCCAGTTGTTCTGATCCGGTTCCAGCTGGTTTCATCGATTCTCATTCTTTTTTAAAAAGCTTTCTAAATACTGGAGGAAAAAGATTCACTGCTGATGAGTCCAGAGCTGCAACCAATGATTATTATTAGTAATCAATTATTCTGATAACTAATCAGGTGTAAATATTGGCATTTAGAAACTGAAGCTTTTTATACATTAATATTAGAAAAACATTAAAATGAGAAAATAAACAATTAATTTCCTGAACGACAATAACAGCAAAACTTCAGTGAACAGATTAAAAATATTCATATCAATCATCAATACAGTCGGGCTGATCTGTTATTGATGATTATTGATTGCTCTGTGTTATTATTGATTATTGATTGCTCTGTGTTATTATTGATTATTGATTATTGATTGCTCCTCGCCAGCGGACGTCCTGCTGAGTCTGGACAGCCATCCTCCTCTCATCCTGCCCAGCAGCTGCTTCCAGCTGGAGCCGGGTAAGGTTCTGTCTGACCCGGTTCTGTTGGAGCAGCTGGCCTGCCTGCAGGACTGGATCGGCCGACTGACTCTCAGTGAGACCCAGAGCCCAGGTTCTGTTCTGGAGCGGGTAAGGAGGTTCTGTGACCCGGGTCGGGTCAGGAAAAGCTTTGGCGTCTCTGACCGGTCCCGTGTCGCCCTGACTCAGGTTCCCGATGGACCGAGCGGCGCCAGATCCTCAGCGACCCGTCCCGGTCCGGACGGGGAGTCTGACCCGCTGTCCTCTGCAGAACCGGGTCAGGGCAGAGGGTCGCATGGCGACCTGAGCCGCTGCGAGGCGGTTCTGACCCAGAAGCTGAAGAACTTGCAGCTGCAGAGCGCCCTGCCGGGTCCGGCCGGCACCGGATACCACAAGAGCCTGGCTCTGGACCCGTCCTGCCTGCTGACGCCGCCCAACACCCCGCAGGGCCCGGAGCCCGGCGAGCCCGAGGCACCGCACACAGGTAAGGTCAGAGGTCAGCGGCAGGCTTCTGTCTTCCTGAGGCCAAACATGGAGAACAAGACCTGGTTCTATGACCCGGTTCAGCTGCACAGCTTCAGCGCTTTATGAGTTCCTCCTGAAGACACGGTAAAGGTTTAGAGCTCAGCCTCTGATCGGCTCGGACCGATCCAGATGTTTCTGAGCCTCAGAGGAGGAAACATCTGCAGCCGCAGGAACTTCCTGTCTGATCCGCAGGAATGCTAACCAAGTGCTAACCAGGCGCTAACCAAGTGCTAACCAGGCGCTAACCCCTAATGCGCTCCATGACCGCCCTGGCCCCCCGCTGGGTGCTTCTCTGCCTTTTTACAGGCGTAAGCAGGAGGATTTGGTTGATCTTCATCAGGCGTCTTTACTCTCATTGGCTGCTGTTGTTTTCTCTGAGCTTTTATGGAAAGCAGTTTGGCTAAATGCATTAAGGCGTTAGCCTGAAATCCAGCCATCTGGCACCGTCACTGTCTGCCTCTAATGGCTGCTAATTCCTCACCAGTAATTACAGTCACATAACTTTAATGTTCAGTCATTTACATGCAGAAATAATACAAATGTTTTAGTTCTCATAGGAGAACGCCTGCAGCAGTTCATTGTGACGTCATTTATTATTTGAGATAAAACAGAATTTCTCAGTAATTTAAATATTTTTGCCTGATTTAATGTGATCATCATTATAAATATATTCATGTGTTATTGTAGTATTAACTGTATTAACTAACGTAGATAATGTCCTATAAATTAATAAGTTCTGGGTATTTGATATTAACCGATATTAACTAATATTTTATATATTTTATACAATTTTCCCTACTATTTGGCAACCTTGTTGGCTTTGCTTCTGTTCTCCGGTTCACCTGTAAAGGTTTAGCCCCGCCCCCAACAAAATGTTACTCCACTGAAGTGGGCGGAGCCAGGTGTGGGGTCAGGGGAGGGGCTTATCTGGGGCGTGGTCAGGATGGGGAATTGTTGCTGCCACTATGTTGCTTTATTTAGCAACTTTTATTTTAAAAGAGCCCCTGGCTGCCAGTGTAGCAACTTATTTTCTGTTGTTCTGTTTTTGGAGGCGACATGTGAATCACATTTCAGCCCACAGAGGGCAGCACTGACACGGGTTCAGCCCAAATACTCCAGAATTGAACAAATTTATACAAAAATGTCCAAATTTGCACAGAAATAAGTTAGACAGTTTACCTGCAAAAAAGTTGATTCAGCTTTTAGTTGCTTTTTAAACACCCACAATCCTTTGCTGCATGACCAGCCCCTCCCCTCCAGTCAGTCCAGTTTGACCCACTGGTGCTGACGTGAATGCCGACAATTCTTGCTTCCTTATTATTATTGATAACTAATATTTTTGCCATTTCTTCCTGGTGGGAGCCGAGTGGCTGGATCCCAATGGATCCCAATGGATCCCCGGCCTGACCCTGGTCTCTGTGGTTCTGCCCAGATTAGTAATCCTTTAATCTGTGATGTCAGGACGGACAGCAGCGGCCGGTCATGGGAATTTCCAGCTGGGTTGGTGCGTGGAATCTGAATGTGAGCGGCTTTGTTCAGGCCCGGCCCGGCCCGGCCCGGCCCGGCCCGGCGGGGTCTGACGGGGGTAGGGAGGAGGAGAGGAAGGACGATAACCTGATGCTGTTTGACTGTTTCATGGTCGGTGATTGCTGCCAGATAAAAGCTTCATGATGTCACCGCTGAGTCATCGGCTCCACCCAGTAATGAGGGTTTCTACTGGTTTATTCCCAGTCTAACCACTGGCTTTGGTTCTTCATTCCAACAGTCTGGGAACAGAAAAACTTCATGACCTCATAAAATCTTTGATGAACTTTATTTGTTTGCACAAACTAACAGTAGGGCTGGACATTTATCGTAAAAAACTTCCAGATTTATTTATAAACTTCAATTAATGTTTAAAAAAACAAACTGTTAGTATTATCGAAAAATTATTTTAATTTATTTCCACTGTTCAACAAAACCAATAAATATAAAAAGTTTGATTTGAATCCAGAGAATTTGTGGCAGATTTTAAATTGAACTTTAATTCACTGACTGTCCAACATCTGGCTGACAAACTGGAGACGAGACACAGAGCACTTCTGGACGTCCCCAGGAGGACACGCTGTCCCCAGGAGGACACGCTGTCCCCAGGAGGACACGCTGTCCCCAGGAGGACACGCTGTCCCCAGGAGGACACGCTGTCCCCAGGAGGACACGTTGTCCCCAGGAGGACATGTTGCCTCCAGCTGTCCTCTCTGCTCTGTGCAGTCGGTGGAAGCGGTGATGCGGAGCCGGGAGACGCGGCAGCAGAAGAAGACAGAGAGGAAGTGTTCACAGTGGAGATCCACAGAGGGCCCCACGGCCTGGGACTGGCCCTGGTGGACGGGACGGTGAGACACCAGGACAGTAATCACTCCTTAGCGTCTCTACATCAGAACACCGTCTTTATTCTGTGATGTTGCAGCAAACGGCATTGAGAATGAGCGGCATCTACGTGAAGTCGGTGGTTCCCGACTCTCCAGCAGCTCGCTGTGGGAAGCTGAGGACCGGCGATCGGATCCTGGCCGTCAACGGCGCCAGCCTTGTCGGAATGGAATACAGCACGTAAGACAGCAGAGACGGCTGCATTCACTCTGCATTCACTCTGCATTCACCCTGTTAATGCTAACAGTTTAGCAGCTTCCTAACCGTCTGCCATCTGCTTTCAGAGGCAGAGAGTTGATCCGTTCAGCAGGAGACGCTCTGAGGCTGCTGGTGGCAAAGATGGACACCGGCTGCAGCTGCAGCAGCAGGAATGCAGCTGCAGCTACATGCTGAGAGCAGAGAGAGTCTTCTCCTCCGACTGCAGCACCGAGCCAAGGTTCACTGGATCCACCAGACGCAGCACCGCTGCTAGAAACCTGCTTTCTGCTGCTGCAGCTTCTGTCTGGCCTGCAAACTGGGAGGAAAACCTGCAGCTGCTGCAGCTTCAGGCTCAGATCCAAACGTTTGCTGTAAACACGTGAAAGAAGCAGCAGCTCAGTAATCTGTAAAATGTTTTCATGTTCTGCTGCCTTCATGTTTTATAAAAACTGAATTGTTTCGCCGCTGTTGCTCTGCTTCACAGAAAAGTGAAACTGGATTTATTTAAATGTTCATTTGATCTCAGAAAGATTTTGACTTTTTATCAGCTTCATTATTTTAATGTCTGAGTTTAATCTGGGTTCATAACTGTTTATAGTTTTGTAAAAGTCATAATTCTAATCATCTCATTTAACAGGAAGTTTTAAATGTTTGGTTTTACTCTCCAACTGGAAACATGAACAAAGTTCATCTCCATAAAATAAAAAGTTCATTTATTTCAGTAATTCAGATTAAAAATGGAAACTTGATCAAATCTGTTTTTGTTGATGATGGCTTCCAGATGAACATTGCTGCGTCAGCAGACAGAAGGTTTCTGCTGGAGGAGCTTCTGTCTGGGCTGAGCAGAACCGGCCGGGTGGAGCCTGCAGCGGGCCGGGTGGAGCCGGGTGGAGTTGCTGCCAACGGGTGGAGCCACCGCCCGGCCGCCTTCCAGCGCCCTGCGGTTTCCAGCCTGGCACGCCTGGGGCCCCCGGGGCCCTGAGGTTAAACACTCCATAAACACTGGAACCAACGCTAACGCTAGCAGGCTGCTGAGCTGCTGCCCCCTGCTGGTCCTGCACTGAAACGCCTCATGCATTCTGAACATGTTTGTTCCTCAGTCAGAAAACATGAACAGATTTTCTGCTCACTGCACTTTGTGATGAAATGTGACTTTCATTTCCAGCAGGACTTTAACAATCTGCCTAAAGATCCAGATAATTTTCTGGATTCAGAAATTTAACCCAAAATTAAAGATCATTATGTTTCATCGTGTTCATTGTAGGGTCTATAATTAATTACATTTTCATCAAGAAAATAAATTTTCAATTCAGAAACACTCTTTGTTGCAACGTTATGGAGCAAACAGACGGATGACATTTTTATAGTTTTGAATCTGTTCAGGATCTTCAACCATCAGATTGGAGCAAAGAGTTTCAGGAAGTCCTGGTTATTCATGGAGCTTCTTTAGAAATGTTTACTGTGGATGCTGACATTAGCATTAGCTGCTACATGTTAGCGTGCTACTTTAGGCTAGCATAGCTTCTCTGACAGCTAAACTCCTTTTTGCACAACTTGAACACAACAACAGTGTTTTCCAGCGTCCAATCAGGCTGGTCAGAAAGAGACATTGACCCCATCAGGCCGAGAGAAGCGGCTTCGTTCTCGCTGCTGTTAGCGGATGTAGCTTGTGCGTCAGATTTGTGGATGTACCAGAAACGCATGAAAGCAAAGTTCCAGTGGAAAACCTATGTCTAATTTTTAAGAAAAGGAAAAAAGCAGTTAACATTTTTAACACGTTAAAATCTGTGGTTACTTAATCAAAGTTAACATGTTAAAGTCATAGCCCTAATTAAATGCACAAATTATGTCAAAATCAGTCCAAATGCAAAAACAAAGATTTCTACTGTCTGGTGTTTGGTTCTGGAGCAACAAACTGATTTTATCCTCTTTCTGAAACGGTCATGAAATCGTTTCCCACGTCTGACACGGCGTTCCTGGGTTTTTTCTTATGACCTCAAAACGTTTCTGATGAAGTGGAACTCCATCTGTCAGCATTAGAAATGAAATATTCTGTTGAATTGTGCATTTCTACTTTTTATCACTAGTTTTTGCATTTTTATTTTCAGGTTTTAAAAGCCTGGAAGATAATTGACACAGCAGACCTTGCTGAGATCCTTGAGTTTTGGAAATATTGACTTGGTTTTCATAAGGGTGTTTAACTAATGTGGGATGAAGTTTTTAAACTGATAGAAAATCAATTGTTTTCTGTCTCCAGAGGTTTAAAGTGTCAGGAAGCTCCAGGTTTCTGTCTGGACAGAAGGAATATTGTCCTGGTGAGTTTCCCACAGCGTCTCATCGGTGAGGAGAGCAAGAGAGGAAATGAGGCTCCGCTCACATTACTGAACGTCTGATTCACCCAGGAAAACTCCTGTCTCAGTTTTCTGATGATGGTGATGAACCACGTCTCTCAGCAAATATGAAAACATTCGGCGATACAAGACATTAACTGGTGAGAAAAATACTCAGTTTTCTCTGAAGACTGAAATATTTCACAGAAATCAAATTTAAGCTTCAGAAGAAGCAGAAAAAAGACTTTTTCCTGTTTAATGAGTCATAAACTCACCAGGCGTTTCGCTAGGCCACCAACCAAACGGATCCAATCCAGTGTGGGAGTAAGGTCAGGTGCTGGCGCTGGTTTGGACCTGTTTGGTTTGGATTCATTTGGTTTGGATTCGTTTGGTTTGGACCCGTTTGGTTTGGACTCGTTTGGTTTGGATTCATTTGGTTTGGACTCGTTTGGTTTGGATTCATTTGGTTTGGACTCGTTTGGTTTGGATTCGTTTGGTTTGGACCCGTTTGGTTTGGATTCATTTGGTTTGGATTCGTTTGGTTTGGACTCGTTTGGTTTGGACTCGTTTGGTTTGGACCCTTTTGGTTTGGACCCGTTTGGTTTGGACTCGTTTGGTTTGGATTCATTTGGTTTGGACCCTTTTGGTTTGGACTCGTTTGGTTTGGACCTGTTTGGTTTGGATTCGTTTGGTTTGGACCCGTTTGGTTTGGATTCATTTGGTTTGGACTCGTTTGGTTTGGACCCTTTTGGTTTGGACTCGTTTGGTTTGGACCCTTTTGGTTTGGATTCATTTGGTTTGGATTCATTTGGTTTGGACTCGTTTGGTTTGGATTCATTTGGTTTGGACTCGTTTGGTTTGGATTCATTTGGTTTGGATTCATTTGGTTTGGACTCGTTTGGTTTGGACCCGTTTGGTTTGGATTCGTTTGGTTTGGATTCATTTGGTTTGGACTCGTTTGGTTTGGACTCGTTTGGTTCAAACAGTTAAGAGTATAATCTTTATGTTTCTGAAAATGACATTTCCGTGTAAATTTGTTTAATTCTGCCACATCTGGCCTTGAAGCGCCTCAGTGCTGCCCTCTTTGGGTTGATCAGTGGCTACTGCAGTTGAATTTTCCTTTTGGTTCCTGGGGCCTTAAAGCCAAATCCCTAAACTAGCAACAGCTGAAAAGAAGGTGTAACTACCCCATAAATACTGTTTTTATCCCCTTCTCCTGATGGATACTTTTGTACGATGCAGTCATATTGATCCTTTCTGAACTTTTGTAATTTTTAATTTAAAAAATCCTGGCATGCATTTTATCCTTGGTGTGTCACTTTTCAGTTCTGAATCACTATTTTTGTTTTTACCCCTCCAGGGTATTTTGTGGCTCTAGTGTCCCTTATATGACAGCAGGCTGACAGGAAACAGGGAAGGAGAGGGGGGAAGGCCTGCGGCAAATGTCGTCGGGTCCGGGAGTCGAACCTGTGACGGCCGCGTCGAGGACTCAAGGCCTCCAAATACGGGTCGCGCTAACCGCTACGCCACCACGGCACGCCCCTGAATCACTATTTTAGCTGGATTGTCCCAGTGGTTAACTTTCTGCTTTTCTTATTATTTCAGATCATCATATCTGTGTTATGTAATTTTATGAATTGGATTCCAGATCCAGCAGCTGTGTGATTTCTACCAAAGCTGAGAAGCTTTTGGTTCAGTCTGCCAGATTAACACGTCTGGTTTCCTTATTGATGCCTGGACATCTTTACATTTACCGTTCAAACACAAGTAATCCTGACCTTAAACAGAAAGTGAAACAAACTATTCCTCTGATTCTGTTCTTATATGTGCAACAAACCGCAGAGAGAACATGCAGCTCTTGTTCTGATCGTTCCTGTTTGTGTGAGAGGAAAACTGCAGAGAAGTTAAACTTCTGGTTAAACTGGAGCACAAGCAGCTTCACATCACACAATATCAGAAATACAGGCGAATTTCCCTCCTGGAAAGTTCAAATGGTTTTTTACAACCCTGGATTCAAAATCCAACATGTCTGCTGTATGCATGAAATGAACCAAATGTGCTATTTAAAGATATTTTTTCCAACCCGGACATTAAATTCCAACATGGCTGCCACGTTCACCAAACATACTTAACGACCGTTTGTCGTAAAATCAGAACTTTCTGTTTGACTAACATTATTAGAAAAAGATGTTTTGCCATTGAAACTCTATTGAAACTGATATTTAGTCAGCTTTAGTCATCCAACATGTTGAATTCATCCATTTTCTTCCACCCTTTCACCCCATTGGGGTCTGGAGGGAGCAGGTGTCTCTCCAGAGGTCAGCAGGCGAGAGGCGGGGTCACCTGGACAGGTGGCCAGTCCATCGCAGATTGAATTCAGATTTTTATTCATTCCCAACGTGGGCTTTAGCAGTGAAACTGGGGTTTCTTGTTCTTTCCTTATTATCAGAAGCAGGTAATCCAAAGATCTGCTATATTTTGTTGTCGTTTATTATTTGAGCTGCAAGACTGGAAATCTATTTTTGGTTTTTCTGTTGCTGCTTCTTCTAGGAGACACAAAAACCCTGCAGAGGTTTTCCTGCTGACAGCTTTTCACATTCTGAGTTGACTTCCAGTTTTCCTCGGCTGAATTTGGATCAGAACATTTTGTCTCTGATCAGCAGCGGAGACAGAAGGAAGCAACCTGGGATGGCTCAGTGACGACTCATCCTTCCTGCTGGTCATGAACAATGGAGACAGGAAACAGAAACTGTGGCAACCAGTGAAAACACAGCGCTGGCCACCACTTCCTCGGTTCTACCAGGACCGGGACCCTGGAGGGCCCGGATGGGTCCGCCAGACTCAGACAGGACATCCTGTCTTCAGACCAGGCTCAGCAGGAAGAGACGGGCGAAATGAGCCGATCAGACTGAAATCACGTTGTTTTGGTTAAAATGGTTTTCAGATGTAACTTGTGGCTCCTTGTGATGCAGGAAGAGCTGAAAAATAACCAACCGCCGCCCTCTAGTGGCAGCAGAGGGAAATTACAGAAACTACACAGTGAAAACCATCAATCAGTCTTTGAATGAAAACTGTCAGCATAAAGTTTATATTCATTTACTTGTAACATTATGTTTCATAAACCAGACAAAGTTATCAGCAGAGGAAGAATCATCAGAGTTACAGGTTAAAATCCTCTGTAAAAATGTTTCAGTGTAAAAGTTTTCTGGTTTATAATTTACGATTAAAGCTGCAGATTGCAATATCATCATGAAACATGGTGGCCTGTTATTATTTAACCTAATAACACAAAATGTTTCTTTCCTAAAAAACAGCAGAACTTAAAGAAATCCAAAATTGTACATTATTATTATTATTATTATTATTGTTAGCATTATTAACATTATTATTCTACTTATTAGGTTCCAAATGTGGGAAAAATATTGATCAGTCGTTAATAATATTTTTCCATATTTGGAAACTGGTATCAGCACAAAACTTATTTTTCAGAGGTTCTCTTGTAATTTCAGAGTTTTTTTTAATTTCCATTATTATTTGAGAAATATGAAACCGTACAGATTTATTTTTTTGTTTTATGTTCTTGAAGATGTACTAAATATATTTTAATTTTAGGCCAACATATTAAATTTAAAAAAAATTGTTATACGGAAAAACTCAATTTCTTCAAAAATTTTATATTTTTTGTTATATTATTTCACCCACGAAAGTCGCGATTTTTCACTCGCGCAATGCATGCTGGGCTCGTTTTGTACTGGAGTCTACAGAGATAACAGGAAGGCTAACTTCACCCGAGTTGTTTATCATATTGCGCTCGGTGTAGATTCAGACAAAGCCACACTGTGTCGCTGTTGGCTGTAATTCAAAACATAAATAGTGACGTAAGTCTGGATCATTTTCCACATGATGAACAGAACTTCCCCCGGACTTTTTGTGACCAGAGGAAGAGAACAGAGTTGGATGGAGGTGCTGGTTGTTTTCTGCTGCTGCCGCCTTCAGCTTCGTAAATGAACCGACATGACAGCACCTCTGGTCGGACTGTGATCCGGTAAGTAGTTGACGTGCTCTGTGTCCGGTCCGCTATTCGGTCGTTAGCTTTTTAAAGAGCTGCATGTCTCTTTCGTTTCTCCCAGCATTTTAAGCTCGCTAGCCGGCTGCAGCCGGTTTAGGCGCTTTGTAGATAAAAACTGTCGGCAGGCATTTGGTTTTAGTTTGTGGAGCTAGCATCATCCGTTAGCTCCTTCAACACCTTTCTTCGTACAAATGGCTCAAAGTCTTCTGGAAATAAATATTGAGAGCCTCTTCATTGATCCTTGTGATTTCTACATTCCCATAAATTATTTCTTCTTCTTCCCTTTTTATGGCGGTTGGCAAACAACTTTTAGGTGCGTTACTGCCACCGTCCAGATTGGAGTATGGATCAGAACCTTTTACACATTTCAACGCCTCGCTTCAAATCCTCATCGCTGTTTTGGCTCTAGGGAACTACAGTAGCTTACGTCATTTACCCAGAATGCATTGCAGTGTCAACAAGGTGACTCCTTGTGACAATATTTTATTTAAAATGTTAAAACTCAAACAGCATACAGTGTTATTACTGTATTGTTTTCACATCTTAAATAAACATTTCTCAAATAAAATCTGTTGTTTAATTGTGCATCCCTTTAAGGAAAAATACAAAATAACTTTTTTTTATCTAAATGTGAAGAAATCTGACAAAAACAGCATCAGTTCTGAGTTTCAGTTTCTTCTTTGGATTAAAATAAAGAAAACAGAAGCATAGATGACCTGTGACCTCCAGACAAACAGAGAAAGTACATCGACGCTCTTGACCAAAGTGCAACAGAAACATGTATAAAGAAAATGGCTGCTGTCGGGATCGACCCATATGAACCAGAGAATGGAAACATGCCAGGCGATGTAAACAAGCGGCCTCCGATCTTCTACCATGTCATCGTTCGCTACCTGGGGAACAGGAAGAAATGTGAACACCAAGGAGGAAAATCCTTACAGTCGATGTTTAAACGGATTTGAAAAAGACTCTTCATGTGAATAACAAGGTTCTAGAGTAAATACATGGAGCTGCTCTACCTGAGCAGGTGAGTCTTTCTGCTCTGCTGTGACAGATTTTCCAGGCAGGTACCAGAGTGAACTGAATCTTTGGTCCCGCCCCAAAGCGGTCCTGATCGGGCCGGTCCGAACACCAGCCCTGCTGACGGGTTTCTCTTGGTGGGAACCACAACCAAACTGGGAGGCAGAAATGTAAACCTGTACTGTTGAGTTTGTCCACTAGATGGCGCTGCTGCGCCAGCTGATTCTGAATCCTTTAATTCGGATCCAGAATGTTTCTGACAGCACAGAAATCATCAAACATTTCCATAAATCACCACAATCTGCCAGGACAGTCAGCCGTTCATTTGGTTCTGTTCTGGTTTCTCCCAAAGTCAATGTGCTGGGTCAAAGGTCAAAGGTTACCTCACAGTGTGAATGTATTTAGATCTGCTGTAACAGAAGAAAACCACCAGAGACATGAATTATTGAGGAAATTCATGCTTACTGTTTTATAATACAATAAGAAATTAAAAACTTTAATTTTAAGAAAATTTAAATCCAATAAAAATAAATCAGAAATAACAGATTTTATTTTTTTTTTAGAATAAAATCTGTTTTAAACGAGGCGTCGCTGCAAGTCGACATGAAAACATCAGTTTGGTTTCACTTTGTTCCATCGTTTGTTTCTTTTCTACTTTGAGTTTATCAGACATCTGAATCTGGACTTTGACTAGACCAGTGCAGCACCTGGAATCTTTACTTTTTCAGTCATTCTGCTGTAGATTTGATGCTGTATCATCATCCTGTTGATGATCCAGTTTGGACTGATAACCAGCCCAAATCACCATCCTACCACCGCCGTGCCTGACTATTAATAAACTTTACTTATGAATCTCTTTAAAATTTGTGGAAATGTTGCTTGAAAGCAAATAATCCTTTAAAACTGATGATGATGTGGAGCTGGCAGAGCCAAAGCGTCCACATATAGTGATTAATAATCAGTGTTTATCACGAAAGATTACATTTATTCTAATGGATTCCCTCTGTCTTGATTTACTGTCCTTGTTTCAGCCAAGAGGCGAAATAAACGACGTTAATCTGCTGAGCCTCAGAGCCAACCGACAGCGTTTACAGAAACCACAACCAATCAGGTCGTTAAGAGAAACTCCAACCAATCAGGTCATTTTCTGACTTCAACAGGCTGCAGGAGCCACAATTAAGGTTTTTCCTTTTTTCCCTTTTTCAGGCAGAAAAAAAAGAAAACATACTGAGGAACAGGAGAGCTTGTGTGTGTGCGTGTGTATGTATGTAGGTGTGTGTGTGTGCGTGTGTATGTATGTAGGTGTGTGTGTAGGTGGGGATTTGCTTTGTTGTGCTGCACGTGTCCCTGCAGCACTGTGTCTCCTGTCTCCTGCACGCGCTGCTCTAATTTGTTGGAGTGCTGTGTGTCCTGCACGGCGGCGACTAACACACACACACACGCAGACACACACACACGCAGACACACACACGCAGACACACACACACACGCTGTCGCCGCCTGGCAGATGTTCTTCACCTTCTCCTTCCTCCTGAGCTCTGACACGTGGAGCAGCAGCACATTTAAATCTCTCGTCCCACAACAAAGACAAACTGTTTTATGAAATCTTTACTTTAACTTTTATAAAATATTAATTTGTTCTTAATGCCTGTCTGAATATATTTCCACCCATCCAACCTGATTGGACTCGACTAATTGCAATTGATTGATTGATGGTATTTTAACTGAAAACCATATATCAACAAAATCAGCAACATTTTCAAATCAAAACCGTTTTTGCTGCTAATTTATTGAATAAACAGACATATGAGCTGAATAACAGATTATTTTAATCTGATCTTCAACCTGCAGGTTGGAGCAAAGAGTTTCAGGAATCCTGATCGTTCATGGAGCCTCTTTAGAAACATGGACGCTAACATTAGCAGAAGCTGCTACATGTTAGCATTGAGATGCTATTTTAGGCTAGCATAGCTTGGCTGATGGGCTAGCTCCTTTTAGCACAACTTGAACACAACAACAGTCTTTTCCAGCGTCCAATCAGATGGTTTAGAAACAGAAATGAATCGTAATGATAGAAGCAGCTTCCACCGCTGCTGTTAGCGGATGACGCTGTGCGTCACATTTATGGGCGTACCAGAAACAACACAATACAAAGGTTCTGGCAGAAACCTGTTTGGAAAAAAATGTAAAAAATGTTACTCGCTAAAATCTATGAAATTAGTAAATCAAAACTAAAACATTAAAGTCCCAGTCCTAATTAAGATGCATAAATTTATGTGAAAATCAGCCTCAAAATATATCAATTCTAAAATAATTCAATTAATAATTATAAGAGGAATCAACAGGAGCTGCTGATCAAAATAAATAGTTTATTTTAGTACTTATCACATTAATTAAGATCTGCAAACTAATAATTACACTGTAAACAAGTCCAAAGCGGTTCTGTTGGTTCTGGTCCAGATGTTGCAGCGACTCGCCTTCATTTATGTAGATGGAGGGAAACTTAAACTAAAAATCGATAAATGCAGAATCCTTCATTTCAACTGGATGGAGATTAATTAATTAAAATCTATGCCAATAAAATCAGGAAATATGTGAAATTTATCTCAATAGTTTGGATGAAAATGCGCAGCAGGCGGCTGGACCTGCAGAAACACTCAGGAGAAATGCTGCAACAGTTTCTGCTTCTTCTGCAGAGTCTGAATCTGTGAACCAGGCTCCTCTGACTC
Source organism: Xiphophorus maculatus (assembly GCF_002775205.1). NCBI lineage: Eukaryota > Metazoa > Chordata > Actinopteri > Cyprinodontiformes > Poeciliidae > Xiphophorus > Xiphophorus maculatus. Next base: position 1,051,519 of record NC_036458.1, read on the forward strand.
CAGGATGCAGTGTGGCATTCTGGGAGTTGAACAGCTGCTGGCTTGGCGGTGAACATGCTGGAAGGACGAACGATAAAAACAAATCCTCTGGGGTCACAGGGTTTGTGTTTGTGCTGCAGCGGCGGAGCTCATTACGGAGGATTGATCCAGTAATCAGGCTGCAGCAGCTGCAGCAGCTGATCGGAGGGAAAACTCCTGAGCTGGCTGCAGGAGCTCACACCGCGAATAATTCAGATCTCACAATTACTGCAGGAAATTTAAGTAAATTAGACTCACTTTTAGAAAGGTAAGCATCATATTCAGAGCTCTTCGACTTTTTATTATCCTAATAGGAAGTTTTTACAGAATGCTCCATTTGTATTGGCAGACAGTAAAAACGGCGTATCAGAGCCATTGCAGCTAGAAGGGAAAAAATGAGCAAATTTTCACCAAAAAACTCAAATTTTCAGATTAATCTCAGAAATGTTCTAAATATTTTTATTTTTTTTACCCCTCCAGGGTCTTTTTGTGGCTCTAGTGTCCCTTATATGACAGCAGGCTGACAGGAAACGGGAAGGAGAGGGGGGAAGACATGCGGCAAATGTTGTCGGGTTAATCAGACTGGATTAAATCTGTTTTCCAGATTGAAACTATTTTCTCAGCTTGAGAAGTTGGAGGAATAAAATAAAAACAGAAACCATTTTTATCCATAAATATGTTTGTTTTTCTGCTCATTTATTTCCAATCATAACTCAATTTTAACCTGAAAGTATAAATTCCTCCATCATTAAGGCGCCCCGCTGTTCGTGGCGCCCGCCGCTCTCCACTCTGATTGGTTGTCTGGACTCGGTGGGCGGGGCCTCCGGGGACAATAGAGAGCGGCTCCAGGGAGGCTGATCCGCGGGCAGACGGTGCCGGGATCCGCGGTGTGAAGCTCCAGCTCCGGACCGGGACGGAAGACGCTGCTGCCGCCGCAGGAGGAGCCGCGGGGCGCCGCTGGGTGGACGGACTGCTGCAGCTGCGATCAGGTCAGAGGGTTTTTATTTCTGAACAGCTGATTGAGGAGCTGCAGCTTCATGCAGCCTGTCTGTGTCTTTGTGCTGCTTCATCGTGTTTCGTCCCCGCGTTGTTTGCTGTTACAATCATCCAGCTGAGCAGCAGCTGCAGCAGCAGCAGCAGCTCTGGTCTCTGATTGAAGCGTAAATGTAAAACATTTCCGGCCCTGGATCCGTTTCTGCTCGCAGCGGACATGAAGCCGCTTTGTGTCTGCAGAGTTTCACCAATCAGCTCCAGTTTCAGATGCTTCTGCAAAACCAGGAAGGAAAATCATCAAATCTGAAGCTAAAAATCCACCAGAATAAAATTTAATCTCATTAAATTCTCCAGATTTTACAGCAGAAAAAACGTTTTATAAAATCCAATAACAGTTTTAATGAATCTTTGTTTAATATTCAGGTTTAAACAGTTTGACCATTTTAGATTTCAAACTGTTAAAAAACTTTTTAATAGTCGTTTGATTTCATCCCAAATAGGAACCTGAGGATCAGGATAAAAATGTAAAAACTTTAGTTTTTATTTTAGGCTTTTGATGCCTTTTGGAAAATAATTTTACTTTTCATAAAGAAAGTGGAGCGCCTCCTCCTTCGCCTGGTTCATTTAAGGTTTTAAAATCATGAGGCAGCAGCATTATTACAGATGGAAATATTCTGTATAAATATGTTCTGTGATCAAATGTTTTTATTTCTAATTAAAAACAGAAGCAAGGCATTTTAATTTTGAAATTGTTTCCTAAAACATGAAGCCCATAAACATTGTTCATGTTCAATCTGCGCTGCTGGACTCGTTATGCTTGATGCTCGTTCAGAAATATGTTCTGATATGTAAATAGCTTCATAAAGTGACCTGAGTCCAATCCAGCTTTCTGAAGCTTTTAAATGTTTCATATTAAAACATGAGGAAAATTCAGGCAGCGAGTTTCTTCCTGTTTGGGTTTGTTTGTTTGTTTCCTGTTTGTTTCCTGTTTGTTTCCTGTTTGGTTTTTCCTGCAGCAGATGAAATTTGTTAAAAAATGTAAAAGATTTCAAAGTGTTGTTGTGTTGGATGGATTTAAAGGATCCAAAGTTCAGATGGTCCAGAAGATTCTGCACTCAGAGTTTGAAGTTTTTCTTTTTCTTTCTGATGAGTCGTTTGTTTTTTCTGGACTCTGAACTCAGATTAGTTTATTGACCTCCAGGAACATTCAGGGTAAAAGTTTCTGAGTTCAGTTGAACTTTAACATCTTGAATGTTTCTGGGATTTATCCACATCTGTTCTTTAAAACACGGTTAGCTTCCAGGCTAGCTAAGCAGGGTTAGCGTTAATAGTTTACCAAACATTTGATTATCTATTCTAGAACAACACTGCTGTTCTTTTTACAGATTTTTATTTATAATTTATTTGGTTGATGTGTTGAAGACGCTGCAAAAATATGAAGTATTTTTGTGCAAATATCTTAGCACATTTTAAATAAAATGAAAATATCATAAAAGTAACTTTTCTTCAAGATGAACAAGCTTATTTTAAGTCAATATTTATTTAATATAGATGTTAAAAAAGTCAGATATTTTTGGGTAAAAAAGGAAAAATGTTTTTATAGAAGCAGCAGTGAGTCAAACATTTTCATTGTAATATTGAAAACTGATGAAAACTAAAAGTTCTCCAGCTACATGAAACCACCTGTTGTGTCAAATCTACGTCCTTCTTAAACTGCGTTTTGGGGGCCACACAAACTCAGTCCAAGGGCCACAAATGGCCCCGAACCGCACGTTGGACACCCTGATCTAAACCGTTAAACGACCAGAAAATTCAGACCATAAACTCAAAACACACTTTGATTATCCAGCAGGAGAACGATCCAAAGGCTACCATTATGGAGTGGCCTAGTCAAAGTCCAGACTGTAAATCTGACTGTGATGCTACAGCGTGCAGCTGTGAAACAGTTCAGGAACATTTACTGGATGTTTGAAACATTTTGCTGTGAATTAAAAGCAGAAATGATTTAATATTTTGAACTAATTTTATGGATTTGTATTTTCATGATGAGATTTTTAGTCGGCATTTGATCCGTTTTCTGATTCGGTGATAATTTACTGATCTTCCAGATCGTTTCTCACCTTTGACCCTGAACTCATGGAGACTCGTTCAGATGTTGCTGCTCTGAGAGAGTTCAGGATTGTGTGCAGAGGTCAGAGGTCATGAACATTTATTTCCTCTGATGTCAGAATAAAAACCTGACAGGATTCATGCAGACAAGTTGTAACTGCTTTGAGTTTTTCTCAGAGCTGACGCCAGCTTGACTGTTTGGAAAATCATAATAAATGAAAATAAAATAAATCTATACTTTATTTTTATAAAGTTACATGTAATCTGATTACACTGGAGCAACATAATCTCAGGGATTAGAGACAGCTGGAAACACTGGAGACTCCGTCCTTTAAAACACTAAACTGCATTTTTTAATAGTTTAATCACTGAGTTTATGTGAATTGCAGTTACCATGGAAACCATCTTGGCATTGCCATGGAAACTAAGATTCACGGTCTTCCAGCCAATCATCATCAAGGAAAATAAGGCGCCATCATTCCCGACGGTTCTGTTCAGTCACTTTAGTCCAACTAAAGTTTGTTTGTCTAGTCAAAGTCTGGTCCGGTTGGTGAGGTGTGAACGCTGGTCGACCTTTGACCTCTGGTCCTCCAAACCTCGTCTGGGTTGCTCTCAGTGTCTTCAGAGGTTTTTGTGTGGTTTCCTTCAGTGGTTCTTTGTGCAGCGCCCCCACAGGCCAGGAGGGGAACAGGTTGGTTTGACTCAGAGCCACAGCAGCTGGAGACGTTCTGGGTCCAGTAGAACCGGGTCGACCGGACTGTTAGCCTCTTAGTGTCAGACAGCAGAGAGAGAACCGTGAGGCACAGTTGGTGGTTTTAGGTGTAAACTTGAACTTTTCAAGCTGAAGAAGAAGAAGAAGCACAAAGTGCTGATAAATAATTTTTCCTTCATTTTCTCTGAAGTTATAATGAACCTAAAAATCAACAACACATCAAAGAGTTTCTAGATACAAACAAACAGAACCGAGCCGTGGGATCCGGACGGCTCGGTTCTGCTGCCTCCTGAAGACAACACCCCCCCCCCTGCAGGTGCAGCGTTTCATCCAGAAAACATGGCGGCTTCCTTTCCCTCTAAGGCCGGCGGCGTTCCCAGGGGGGCAGCCGGGGCGCGTTGGCCCCCCGCTGGGAGCCGACACAAACAGAAAACAGATCCTAATTAACGCTGGCTGATGTTTTCCTCCATGCTGTTTGATACGGCAGGTCAAAGTTCAGAGGATCCAGACAAAAACATTTATGATGCATTACTGCACTGCAAAAACAATCTGACAAAACAATTTTTTGACCAAGTCCAAGTGTCTCAGTACGTTTAAAATAAGATTAATTGTCTTAAAGTAACTTTTCAGCACGAGATAACAGCTTGGCCATTAATTTCTTAATATTTATTAAAGTTGTAGTTCCTCTGGCAGATTATTTAATTTATAACATTTTATTGATGTTATAAATGAAATAAACTGCCAGAGAAATTAGTACTTTTTATCAGCATTAAGAAATGAATCACTAAACCAAACTGTTGGGATGAAAAATGATTTGTAAGTTGGTTTTATCTGAAGTGTGCAAAGTTAGTACAAAGCACAATAAACTAGTTAAAAAATATTTGGTAAGACTTTGTGTTTTTGCAGTGTATTCAATTTACAACATTTAAAATCAAACAACTGAAGCCAAAAAAACAAAAAAGTAAATTTAGTATTCAGTTTTTTTAATCATCTTAATAAATGAGGCATTTTGTGGCATTAAGCCTGAAGTGGATCAGCGGCGGCCCAGGAAGCTCAGATTAATTTCTCCTCCTTTATCTTGTTCTAAAATCTTCCAGATCAGCTGAACTGTTGACAGTTTTACGTCTCGGTTCTGATGTCGCTCTGCTGCCAAACTGGACACTGGAATTACAAGCAACACCTTAAAGTTTTGAAATCGGGGAACATTTTTCCAGCTAACGCTAGCAGGAAACTCTGCAGACGGGCAGTGGAAGGAAAATCCCCCAGCATGCACTTCTTCTGTCCATAACTGCTTCAGTTTGATTTTCTTTGGATTAATTTCTGCAATAAGTCGCAGAAACCTGGAGGAAAGCTGCAGCGTCAGCACTAAACCTGGGAATACCCAGAATGCTTCATGCTATAAGCCCCGCCCCCTTTTGACTCCACAATCACAGTAACTGCTTCCTGATTGGTTGGAGTCAGTGCAGCGGCATTGGCCAGTTAAAAGGGGCGGGGCTTAGTTACAGTTTTATTTTCTGTCAGTTTTGTTTACAGTTTTAACTTTAATGAATAACTTCTAAGATGATTGTAAAATCACATTAACGGTTAACTAAAGATCAAAATCTATTTTAAAATCTGCTTTTATCTGAAAACTTTTCTGATTAATAATCTTTTAATGTTGGACATAAAGAATCTTATTGATGTGAAAATGTGTGAAACCTCGTTGGATCTCCTGACGGGCGCCGTCGATTCGTCTCTTTCATGCTTTGTGCTGCTGAGGTGACCTTTCAACCTGCTGAGTCATCAGGGCCAACCGGCCGCGTGTGTGTGTGTGTCAGTGTGTGTGTGTGTGTTGCTGACGGAGCGGCTGCTCTTCATCAGACTCTCCTCTCTGATTGGACGGTGAAATGGATTCTGCTGACTCGTGGTTTTTTCTGATTATTGATCATGTTTTAGTTTTTGGATCTGATTCAGCAGAAACTTCTCAGGTTTTTGTCGTTTTGCAGACAGATTCATATCCAGGATATCAAGATAATAAATTTACTCTTATTCAAAGATCAATAATTATTTTCATCTTGTAGGATGAAATAATTTGTCCGTTTCTTGGAAAACAAGCAGAGATTTTGACTAAAGTATAGAAATGTATTGAAATATTTTCCTTAGTGTGGAAAATGAAACCAGATCTGTATTTGGCCGACCCGTCAGACCGACCCGGTTCTGGGCTTTTCTGGAAATGTGACTCAAACTTATTTAAAGATGCAGCTATCGATTATTTTAGCAATCAATTATTCTGACGATTAATTGAATCAAAATGAAAAATCTGTAGAAATTCTGCAGATTTTTCATTTGAACTCGAGTCTTTTGTGTTCAATTATAGAAACGCATTAAAAGATGGAAATAAATATTTCAGTTTCTCCATTTAATAATAAAATAAACCTTTTATTGCCTTTTATTTGGTTCCTTTAGTGAACGTTTGATTGGTAAAGGATGAATCTGCAGCTTTCTGATCAACTGATCAATAAATCAGAGCTGATCTTCAGTTTATTTCATAAATTAACTGATTAATATTTGGATGGCCAAAGGTTTTTATTTTACATGTATTTATTTTTTACAGTTTTTAATTACTTCTCTGTGTTCTTAAAGAAAAAGTCCTTCAATACTCCAGTTAACTATTAATTGATTACTAATCGATCCATCATGACAACTGGATTGATTAGTAATAATTTGATTCATCGTTTCAGCCTCATATTCATTTATGGATAGTTCTTCTATTCCCAGATGGTTTTTTAGTTTATCTAAATTATTTTCTCCCAGATTTTTTCTTCCTCTTTGGTTTCAAACTGTCCTGTCCCTGAAGTTCAGGATGTCAATAATAATATTAATAATAATAATAATAATATTACCATAAGCTGCTCAGTCATCCGTCTCTAGTGAACTTCTGTCTACTTCTCTAAAATCAGTTCTTCTCATTTTCTTCTGCTGCTGTTTTGTTTTTGCTCGACGTTTTTAGGGAAACAAACTGAAAATATTTATTTCCATAAACAGGAGGAACGTTTGATCTGAATGTGCAGTTTGCAGTAAAAATAGAAAAGCACCGTTTAGTAAAATCATAAAACTTTTTACCCGAACAAACCTGGTTGCTATAGTAACTAAAACAACCAAAACTGGACTGAAGGAAACATTTTCATTAACTGAAATAAATGAAAACTGTAACTAATTAAACATAGTGACATTATAGATCATTTGTTTCTGTGTTTATGAATTATTTATTAGCCTTTCCAGCTGATGAAATAGATTTTTCTTGGTGTCACGTTAATCTGCAAAATGTGGAGAACCGATCAGAATATCAGCACACATTGAATTTTAAAAATAAACATTTTTAAATGTTAATGTTATAATAATTTTTTAGCCAAATTTAATATTTATCTGATCTCCAACAGTAATACAGGACAGAATATGATAAAGTGGTGAAAAACTGTGACAATGTGAACAATAAAAATGTGACGATATTTTCTTTATCACCAGTTTAAACCATAAAATGTTCTGGATATTATTCACTATTTTACACTCAAAGCCATTTTATACTCAGAGCAAATCTTAAAAATATTATTAATGCTTTTTGTGACTTTTAAAGTTTTGGTTTTCAATGAAATTGATCAATTTTCCATGCAGCGAAAACCAGCAAAAGATAAATGCGTAAAAGTTTCCTAGTTTTCTGTGATGTTTGGATTTAAATGAAACGTTTTCAACATTTTTCACTTTGCTGAGAATCATCAGTAAAATGATTTTTATGTGATGCTTCAGCTAAAAGTTATCACATTTTGAACTTTATCATTTTTGTTATGTTGATACAGAATTTATAGAAATTATGATTAAAGGTAAAAACAAATGTAATTACTATTGTTTATATTTTTGCCCCAACATGGAGAAAAGAAAAACTCTTGATTGTTTTTGATTTTCAGTTTTATTTTTGTCCAATATTTCCATGTCGGTTTGCTGCAGGTCGTCTGAGGCATTAAATGAACCGTAAAAGGAAAATAATATGAAAATATTTTCTATCTTTACCTTCTGTGTGAGAATTAAATATGATATAAATTAAATTATTTAGTGACCTAATAATTTTTGCTAATTGATTTTATTTTAGGGTGACGCTGGGAACTCAGCAAACCCCAAGTAGGAAAGATCAAAATCTCAACTTTGAGTTTTTATTTTTAGTCTCTGAAGAAGCAGATTAAATTTTTGTGTTTTTCATGTTTATTGCATTAATATTTCATGCTTGCAGCAAAACAGTTTTTTTTTTATTTCCTTCTTTGGTTTAAATTGCGATTCTTCCAATTAAAGGAAGTTTGTTTTTTTTCTTGGTAAAAATATCTTTACTTTAAAATGATTCATAATTTCCAACAATCATGTTTGTCCTTAAAGTGTTTCTGTTTGTCCAGAAAACTGGGCGGACGTTTTACTTTCCTTTCCTTCCTGCTGCGTAGGAACCTCCGTCTGCAGACCGACTTCCCGACCCGACGGCACAATGAACCCGGCGCCGCCCGCCTCCCGCTCGCCCGCCTCCCGCTCGCCCGCCTCCCGCTCGCCCGCCGACGTCCTGGAGGAGCTGCAGCTGATCGCGGCTCAGAACCTGGAGACTCTGGACATCAGCCGGTACTACCAGGTGGTCCGAGAGCTGGGCAAGGGAACCTACGGGAAGGTGGACCTGGTCATCCACAAGATCCGAGGTAACCCGGCCTGGAGCCGACACAGGGTCGGCCCCAGGCAGCTGCCGGGGGGGCCCAAAGCACCAAGCTGTGATAAATATTTAAAATTACACTAAATAGTATAAACTAAATGGAAAAAAGATTATTATTTTTAAATGCTGCCACTTTGGAGAAATATAATATCAAACTTGTTAATTTCTGTTTTATCAGCTGATGTTTATTTCAAATAATTAAAATAAAATTTTACATTTTAATACAAATTTGCATTTCAGAATTTGTAGTTGTGATGTAAGCTAGTTACAAACAATGCTAATGCTAGCAGCTACGTTTCACTCAGAGCAGCAGAGGAACGAGGAGTCATTTGGTGTCGACATGTTGGAAAATCTGCTCAGGACCCCAGAAAGGCTGGGAGCGGCCCTGCATGAACATCTTATTGTTGCCAGGAAACCAAACATCAGGCTGAATAAAAGTCTGAACTGCTTTTAACAGAAAAGCTCCTGATCTGAACCAAACCCACATGAACGGCTGAATCTGCTCGAAACGAGCTGATTGGTCCAGAAGCTCCTGGCAGAACATGGAGGACAAATGACTGACGGTGGTTTATTCTGAAAGCAGAGACTGGGCCTGGGTCCGCTGAGTCAGCGCCAAGAGGTTCAATCAATTGGCTGCAGACACAAACTGCCCAACATCCAGAAATCAACTTAATACATTCAGTTGCTTCATTCTAAGAAATCTGTGCTTTATAAACAGTTTAAACTGTTGATCCACTCAGACGGTGGATTATTCTGACATGAAAGCTTTGATTTTATTTTTCTGTTAAAAACCTGCTGAAGTTTTTCTATTTTATGTTTTATCACCAAACCTGATCATGAAATAAATTTCTGTTCATTAGAACATCAGCATCTACAGACCCACTGGGAGAAATCTTTCATTTTCATTTCAATTTAATATTATTATTAGTGCTGATCACCTACCGGCCAATCAGAGGAGACGTCAGGCAGTGGAGCGATAAGCCCCGCCTACATGTGCAGCGTAGTCGGCCATTTTGCATTAGAGTTATGGATTCAACTGTAGGAATGAAACAAAACTTTTTCTGAACTGAGTTAAATCAAAAACAAACATCCTGCTGCTACTTCCTGTTTGTTGTTTGTCGTTTCTGCCAGTAGTAATGTCCGACTGTGGATCATGTGACTCCAAAAACATCCCAACTCATCCCAGTGAAAAATGTTTTATCCAAAAACATGCAGGATTTTTTCCCAAAATTGTTTCCATTGAACAAATTTATTTTTGTAATTTAATTTCCGTAGTTCTGTGGCTAACAGGAAGTCAGCTACTGACCCTGAACTCCTCTGACCCAAACGCAGCAGCGACTAAAAAAGGCCCAGTCAAAGTCCGGACAGCACCTGATTGAACGTTCAGTCTCTGACTTTGGACCGGAGCAGCAGAATACCTCTGCTGAGTCTCTGGGTTCTCCAGCCATCAGGAACCGGACCGCAGGTTCTGCAGGTTCTGCTCCGGTTCCCCTCGGTTTGTTCTGCTGTCAGCAGGACGAGCCGCAGCTAAAGGCGTTAGCGTTAGCTTCTCCATCTAATCCCACCTGATGCATCACATGACCCCAACGTGAAGCGAACCAGAAACATCTGGAGGATTTTACTCTCCAGCAGAAAAACGTCGGGGTTTAAGTTTGAATTCTTCATATTTTATTCACGTTGGTTTCTGGCTGCCAGGCGGCAGAGCGGCTTACTAACGGTTCTGTCCCGTTCCAGGCACCAAGATGGCGCTGAAGTTCCTGAGGAAGAAGAGCACCAAGCTGAAGAGCTTCCTGCGGGAGTACAGCGTGTCGCTCTACCTGTCGCCCTGCCCCTTCATCATCAACATGTTCGGCATCGCCTTCCAGACTGACGACTTCTACATCTTCGCCCAGGAGTTCGCGCCGGCGGGGGATCTGTTCGACATCATCCCGCCGCAGGTCAGAAAGCTAAAAAAACATCCGTTCTTCATGAAACTCGATTCATACCAACAGGGGCACAATACGGGATATTTACTGAAAATACGGGACAAGGAGGTAAAATACGGTAGTTTCCTGTAAAAAACGGTAGACATGACAGGTACGCATCCATGAGTTACTGCACCAAAAACAACCAATCAGAGCCGGGAGGCGGGGCTTAGCGCTGTCAATTATTTTCATGTACTCAGTGTTTGGTTTGACTCAGAGCAGAGAGAGAACCACAGCAGCTGGAGATGGAGCAGGCCATGAAGTTTTGGTTCCAGTAAAAATGTATAAAACCAACTTTTATGGTTGTTGCATTTAACCCAAACATGGCCGCTCATATCCTGTCTGCCTGCAGCAGTGGGCGTGGCCTCCTGTGTCGTGTTTGACCTGCTGCTCTGTGTCCAGGTGGGACTCCCTGAGGCCGTGGCGAAGCGCTGCGTCCAGCAGGTGGCCATCGCCCTGGACTACCTGCATTGTAAGAAGCTGGTCCACCGGGACATCAAACCGGAGAACATCCTCATCTTTGACACCGAGTGCAGAAAGGTCAAGCTGTCGGACTTCGGCATGACGCGGCGCGCCGGCTCTCCGGTGAAGCGCGTCAGCGGCACCATCCCGTACACGGCGCCGGAGCTGTGCGACGCGGCGCGTCATGATGGATTCAGCGTGGACTTCAGCACAGACGTGTGGGCGTTCGGCGTGCTGCTGTTCTGCATGCTGACGGGGAACTTCCCCTGGGAGAAGGCCATGCCGAACAACGCCTTCTACGAAGAGTTCGTCCGCTGGCAGCGCCGCCGCTCCGGCGCCGCGCCGTCGCAGTGGCGCCGCTTCACGGATGAAGCTCTGCGGATGTTTCGCCGGCTGCTGTCCATCGAGCAGCAGCGCCGCTGCGCCATCAAAGAAGTCTTCAGCTACTTCAACCACAGCTGGATGTTGGACACGGAGAACGGGAACGGTGGCGCGGCGACCGCCAACGCCGTGGACATCAGCTCGTCTTCGTCGGAGGAGGACGCGCTGGTGGACAGGCTGAAGCAGCAGAGCCTGTCGCCCGGCTGCATGGACGCCCACTTCGCCTCAAACGGCGAGCGAGTCAACAGGAACAGCAGCGACAGGAGGCGGATCCTGGTGACCACGCCCATCGAGATCTGCGTGTAGAGACGCAGCGCCGCCTCCGAAGATTTCCCCGACGTGATGACGTCATGACAGAAGAGCTGGAATTAGGTTGGCACCGGAAAATGGCCGCCAGCCTGTTGTCGCTTCAGCGCCGATCCGACCCGACAGTTTCCGATGACGGAGGAACCGGAAGAAAGTCAAACCGTGACGTTGGTTCAGTCCCGGAAGCAGCAAAACCCGGAACATGGAAGAAACCAGGAAGCTGAGAGAGACGTGATGAAAACTGTGACTCGTGTTTCTGTGACGTGAGTCTTTATTGATCAGATTAATATATTTATGGATTGTTTGTGACGGAAAAGATCTGAAGTTTATTTCCTTTAAGGGAAATAAAAATCTGTAATTTAGTAGTAAAATGGAGGCAGAATCATTCTGACGTTGTTTACCGTCTCATGTTAATCAACCACCAGTCCTCCCAGTTCGTCTCCCAGTTCGTCTCCCAGTTCGTCTCAGAACTTTTCTCATTTTGGAGCTGAAATGTGAATTTCCAGTGATAAAGTCTTATTAAAAAGAAGAAAAGCAGAGAACAATTTGGATTTTTCTTTCCTGTTCACTAAATCAAAGATGAAATTATTTGTGCTTCCTGTGAGAAACTGGACAGGAAATGAGGTTTGTTTAACCTCATTTCCTGTCACGAAACACGTCGTTTTTCCGACGTGTTTCCGTGGAAAAACGTTTTTCCTTTTCGTTTCTGTGTTTCTTGCATGATGTCTCGTCTCTGTGGCATTTCTGGAAATAAAAACAGCTTCCTGTCTTTGCTGCTTTTACTCCTCAGTTTTCTCAAAGTCGAATCGAAACATGAAGGATAAAAGTTATAGAGAAAAATTTATTCAAATCGACTCGTTGAACTAAACTACAGAAACTAAGAATCACCCAAAAGCTCATGGTGTCGCACCATAATCAGCTAATTGAGTTCTGCATCCAATCAGATTTACAGAAAGTTCAGTGGAAGGAAAAGGTATGATCTGAATAGGTGCATTAAGAACAGGGAGATGCTGATTTTATTTTCCAGCAAGATTTGGCACCAAAAGCCTTCAGTCACCATGGTGTTTGGATGCCCTGACCTTTGACCCCACAGGGAATGACGAGATTCAAACGAAGATCAGAGGCTGCAGAACCAACTCAGGCTATAGACAAAAAATTTAATGTTTTATAATTACTTTTTATAAAATATTAACATTTTCTGAGACTGAATTTGGGGTTTTGGTTATTTGTGAGCCATGATCCTAAAAATGACAAGAAATAAAAGCTTTAATGTGTCATGAATGTGGAATAAGTACCAAAAATAGTCGACTAATAATAATATTCTCTGAGCTGCAGTTCACATCTGAGATGAGAAAAAATATTCAAACTGTTTTCTCCAGTTTTACTCTGAACTAAACAACAAGCAGTTCAGGTTGTCACAAAGAAAAACTAAAAACTCAATGTTATTGAATTAATTGCACTAAACTTATTCTAACGTGTTAAAATCTGTTAGTTGAACGATCCGCAGCAGAGCCGACTGAACCACTGGAGTTTCACTGGAAGATGATTTTAGGTTTTCATGATTTTTCAAGCAAATATAAACATGAATGGATTCACTCGTTCACTTCCAGGTCAGGAAGTGAACGAGTGAATCAAAAACAGACGGGAAGGAATCGATCGTTACGTTGGTCACATTAAAAAGCTTCAGAAGAACCGGACTTTAAATGAGCAGCTGCATCACCTGACCGGAGGCTGAATTACGTCAAACTCCCAGCAGGTGGCGCAACCTGCACATTCAGCAGCAACCAGCAGCAACCTGCACGTTCAGCAGCAACCAGCAGCAACCTGCACGTTCAGCAGCAACCAGCAGCAACCTGCACGTTCAGCAGCAACCAGCAGCAACCTGCACGTTCAGCAGCAACCAGCAGCAACCTGCACATTCAGCAGCAACCAGCACGTTCAGCAGCAACCTGCATGTTCAGCAGCAACCAGCACGTTCAGCAGCAACCTGCACGTTCAGCAGCAACCAGCAGCAACCTGCACGTTCAGCAGCAACCAGCACATTCAGCAGCAACCTGCACGTTCAGCAGCAACCAGCAGCAACCAGCACATTCAGCAGCAACCAGCACATTCAGCAGCAACCTGCACGTTCAGCAGCAACCTGCACATTCAGCAGCAACCTGCACATTCAGCAGCAACCTGCACGTTCAGCAGCAACCTGCACATTCAGCAGCAACCTGCACATTCAGCAGCAACCTGCACGTTCAGCAGCAACCAGCAGCAACCTGCACATTCAGCAGCAACCTGCACGTTCAGCAGCAACCTGCACATTCAGCAGCAACCTGCACGTTCAGCAGCAACCTGCACGTTCAGCAGCAACCTGCACGTTCAGCAGCAACCTGCACGTTCAGCAGCAACCTGCATGTTCAGCAGCAACCAGCACGTTCAGCAGCAACCTGCACGTTCAGCAGCAACCAGCAGCAACCTGCACGTTCAGCAGCAACCAGCACATTCAGCAGCAACCTGCACGTTCAGCAGCAACCTGCACGTTCAGCAGCAACATCCCGCTCAACCTGCGTCGAGGCCTCCAAACGTGGGTCGCTCTGTCCCCTACGCCACCGCTGCACGCCCCACATCAGGCAGTTTCATCAAATTATTGATCAAGTTAAATTAAAATAAGGTCAATTTCTATTATGATGATTAAAGTGTTTTAAGGATAATTTGGTTTAGAGACCAATAATAGATATTTATTTGTAGTTTCAGTTTATTTCATTTTTTAGTGCTGTTTTGATTTTGGATATTTAAAATATTTTTCAGTTCCAGTGTTAAGTGTTCATCACTAAATTAAAGTTTGAACTTACATTATTGTGGCATTACAACATATTAATTGAAAATGTCAAAACATTATTATTATTATTGCTATAATAATATTATTAATGTTTTTTCTGTCTTATTTTGTTTTGCAACAACCAATCACAGCCAGGATTAGACATGTTGATTTATTTCAGAAATGATAAAGAAATAAAAACTTCCAGGACAAATTCTAGTTTTAACATTTTCCTGACTGGTTGTCCGGTTTCTGGCTGACATTTGGTCCAGACCTCCCACCACCAGGTGGCGCTAACGCTCCACTAATCTGACCAAATGAAGCCAACTCTGGTCCAGACCTCGTCTGGGTTCAGTTGAACTGAACTCTGGTTCGATTTGAACGGCAAGCGGACCGGAGGCCGCTCCAAAAGCAGGAAGTGGACTACAGCGCAGGGCATTCTGGGTAAATACAAAGAAATTAAACATGCTAGCGCTAGCAAGAGAAACAGACCGAAACAAACGTTACAGAAAGTGAAAATAATCATCATTCATACATCTTAACATTTTATGACAAAGAAACTGATTCTCTTATTTATTTTCATTAAATAACGTTCATCTTTATTCTCAGATAACGGAAAGTGCCGACATGAATCCAACTAAAGACGTTTATGTTAAACATCGATTTATTTAAACCAATCTAACCTGAAACAGCCATGGATCAACTCTGGGTCCAACAGACGGTCCAGTCAAATCACAGCAGCTGCTTTCAGCTTCCAGCTGCTTTCACTTTCATTTTCTGCTGTTTGCAGAGTGTGAGGCGGGAGACGACGGGTCCAAAAAACAACAGGACGTTAATTACTGGCCTGCTGCTGCTTAGCAACAACAGCAACTGGTTTCCAGGGAGGCAGTTCAGATATTTTAGTAACCCTAAAAACTGTCATCAACTCTTAAATATCAAAATAAACACTTAGGAAGTTGAATGTTTCAGAATGTGAAGGTAGATTATAATCAAGTTTTAACTTTTTAAGAGGCAAAAATGATCAGTCTGGATTTAAATGGATTATCTGGGTTTTATCTGAACTGGGGTTCTATAGAATAGTGATCAACAGTCAGTATCTTACTCCCTGGCAGTGGAGCCTCATGAGGCAAAGCTGCATCAGTAGAACCTCTGTCCAATTTCCAATGTAACAAACACAAACTGTTCATTTCCAACCCTGCAAAATGAATCTAAATTATTATGAAAACATATAATCAGTGACTAAAATTGTTCTGTTTAGTAAAAAAAAAAGGGAGTTAAAATCATGAAGACAATCGAAATGCACCAACCGGAACGACTTCACCTTTAAATCAAGAACTTTTTCTGTTTAAACAGATTCTATAAAATCCCTTCATCTGGTTTGAATCGACTCCCGTTCGTACGGAGGCCCCTGAGGGACATGAAGGACTTTTGTTTTCTTTTGGGTTCCTCGCAATAAGCAAATACACCACGATCTACTTTGTAGAGTCACAAATGTCAATTTAACATTTCAAATATCTACATATAAAGAGCCTCAGTGTTTGTTATTATCAACTCTTTGGTGCAAAAAACTGAAACTCAGTTTATTGTTTATGCTTTATGTCTGATTGTGCAGGTTGAGACGGAAACGGCCCTTTAATAAAGAGACAACACAAAAAGACAATCAAAACTGACTTCAGTAATGCGTGAAAATAAATAGTCTAACAGTAAATTGTATTTTTTTTCTTCATTCTTACGGAAAGTTTGATGGAAAGTCGACGTTTGTTTTGTATTTTGCACAAAAGTTTGTGGTTCATTTCTATCCTAAAGAAAAAGATATAAAACTTCAGATATCTCACAACGAGATGCAAACATACAAGGAAAAACCTTAAGAAAACCTCGAAGCAGGAAGTACGATGGTAAGAAAGACTTCCAGTCTTAATTTATGCCACATGAACTGATCAGGACAAAAGAAACACAATCCTCCATGTCCCAACGGGATCCGCAAGTTCACACAGCAACCAACCAATAAACACGTTAAGAGCCGTTTAGATCCATCCAATAAAATAAAAATAAAAATCATCATTAAGAATGAAAGCCAAAAGGCCTGAAGTTATATTCCAGGTTTAGACATTAACTATTTAGTTTTACAGTTCAACTGTAGCGTAGTGCAGCTTTATGTCAGATTTAAAAGAACAGATTTAAATAACTGATAGAAAACTGTAATAAAGTGCATTGTAGCAAATATGAGCTGTGCATGCATCAAGGAGAAAACAAACACGACAAAAAACAACAGGAAGGATTAAAAAAGTCGTACAAAAACTTGTAGAAAAGTGGCCTGTTATCCAAGAGATCAATAAAACTCTGATATAATACCTATGTTCAAATAATAAACTTGTTTTTAGCAGCTAGTTGAAGTCAGGATGTCCAAACGCTGCCGGTTCATCCCGGAGAGAAACGGTGAGCAAAAAGGAACCGAACAAAAGAACTGAGCAAAGGTCAAAATGTCCAGAAATAAATAAAGTGGACCCTGATTCAGTCATAACAGGCGAAGCGGGTTCGCCTGGCCCGAAACGCCGCCGCTACTCCGGTTCCTCAGAACGCTTTTGAGGTGAAGCCGCCGTCATGGCCGCCGCCGTGCCCTGAGGAGATCAGTGGAGCATTCTGGGACAGGAGACACAATAACAGGCGAGTCAGAGGAGCGCCAGGATGATTAACAACATCTGGTGTATGAACTAGGCCATTACAGTAATGGATGGAAAACCTGTTAGACGTTTTATTTACAGTAAAACAGCAGACGACGCCGTTACTTCTTAAAGAACAAAACTCAGAAAACGTTTCAAAGTCAGAGCTAGATCAGAAGACTTAAAAAAGTAAAATAAAAAATAAAACATGGAAATTTTACTAAAAATCTAAAGCAGGAAGCAGAAACATCAGAAGGTCTCAGACTGAACCGGTGGTCATTTCCAAAAACAAAACAAAGTTTGGTCACCTGGTTCACTTCCTTCAGGATGTTCTCATGTTTCATTGGATTGTTGGAGAATAAAATCATTTTTTGCCATAACACAGTCTTATAAAAAAGTTTAAATTGCAGCACACAACACAAAGGACAACATCTTAACAGTTAGAATTTAAAGACCAAAGAAAATCCTGTCCTAAGGAGAGGTCAAAGTGCAAATATGTGGTCAAATTCCATATATGGTCATTGAAGTTAACAGGAACTTTATACTGGAGAAGCAAAATCCTACAGGAACATTTAAAAATGTTTTTTTTCCCAAGAATAAACTAAAAAGGCTAATATTACAGTTTAGCATCACATGTTTCCATCTTGCAGGTTTACTTTGAAGAGACGAAACAGGAAGTTCAGTCAGAAGAAGCCTAACTAATGGGATTGGTTGAAATTCAGGTGAGTTGCAGTGATTGGTCAGAAAATAACAGGTGACTGAATATTACTGAAGATAACTTCATGAACCCTGAACTGGACTCTTCAGATGTCATTTGTTGTGATGAACGACGTGAGTTGATTTGGTCTCCATGACGACCAGCGTGTCAGAACCACAGAAGTTAGGATTACATTACAGATTACATAAAACCTGACCTCCATGTCAGGAAGGAGAAGAACCTGCAGTTCTTCAGGTTTTCTCAGCAGAACATCGTCTCAGTTCTGAGCAATGAGCTGATGCTGCCCCCTTGTGTTAACATGAGGAACTGCAGGGGCATCATGAGCATCATGAACTTTAAGAAGCTGAACCGTCAGCAGCCTGATTTTGAGGAAAACTAAATAAAGAAACTTCTGTGTGTTATCAGTGGAACAGATAAAAACAGAAAGAGGACAAACCTCCAAACCTCCATGGCCGCCGCACGTCTTCACTGTCATCTCTTGTCTTGTCTGGCTGCAGGTGGGAACGTTTTATTCTGGTTGGTTTCAAAAAAGAAGAGAAATATCAGAAATTAACTTTATGACATTTTTCAAAGCAGAACCAGATGAAAGTCATCAGTTCATTTACTGTATTCACTAAAAGCCGTGTGCGCAGTCAGTTACTGGCACTTTTTACACAACAGAGGAATTTCCTCTGCCAGCACCGACCTGTATGAAGCAGAACCTTTAAATGGACCCGGTTACAGGCGGTTCTAAGAACCGGACCAGCTGCAGTCAGTACAACGCTAACACACATAAATAACCTTCATATTAACAAATACAAATTAAAGTCAAAGACAAAATACATTAAAGTGACCATCAGGATCAGACTTCATCATCCATCCAAACTGGATGGATGGATGGATGTTGGATGTTGGATGTACGGATGGATGGACGGACGGACGGACGGATGTTGGCTGTACGGATGCTCACCTTGTGCTCTGGACATCTCATGGAGAAGTTTTCTTCGTTGAGGACGGCGCCTGAGAGAGAATCAAGATGGAGGAAAGCTGAACAGAACTGTTCACCACAACCAATCAATAAAGGTTTGATTCAATAATCAATAAATCAAACCTTTAAACACGGTTTACCTGACTGAATGGCACATGGGTAGTGATAATTCCTCAGGCAGCCCTTCTGGAAACATCCCATAATGGCACCAGGCTGATGACAGGTGGAGCAGATCTACAACCAATCAGATCAAAGATGCAACATAAAACCTGAACAAGTTGCAGGAATCCAGAGACGTTTAGATGGATCCACAGAGTAATGATGGAAAACAAAGAGTGAGGAAAATATAAGTTAACCATAATCAATCACTTCCCCACAATATTCACCAATAATGTCTCAATGACATCACTTCCTGTTCCTGTGCAGCCCCAGTTTCTTACCACCATATTGGTTCCACTTCCACACCGACCCGTTTCCCTGACTGTCAGTCTGCAGAATTTCCCTCCATCACTGGGAGGTTTCTGCTGCTCCACCAGCAGTTTCAGCCTCACAGCAGCACTGCTGCTCTGTGTGGAGTCCATCCAAAGCTAAAGCTACAACCGATAACCAAACAGGAAGTCACTCACCGTTTCCTGTGCGATCTGGGCGGCCTCCTCCAGGCCGTACAGCTTTCCCCGGACTAGAAAGACGCCGGCAGACCAGATACCGCAGTCCTCGTGTATCCAGCACTCGCTTAGATAAAGAGGCACCTTAGTGGGAGAGACTTTCTCGCTTTTGAGCAAAGTTTTATCAGGAGTGCAGTCGTCCTCAGAGGAGTTCGGCAAATGGCCGTTGGAGAGTTTCTGCAGGTCGTCGCTCTGATCAGTTCTGCGCGTCTGACCGTCTAGAGAAGCGCCGGCGGGGCAGTAGGGGCCGTGGAGGTCGCCAAGGCCCATGGTGTTGGCCGTCCATCCACACAGGCAGCAGAGCAGCTGGTCCGGACCGCCGCCGTCTGAGCTGGACCGACCCAGCTGGAAGCAGGACGTGCAGGGGACAAACCCAGACACAGATTTGGAGACGGTCTTCCATCCTTTGTTGCTGGGAATCGTCCCTTCGTCGTCCTGGTAGTTGACCACCCTGCACAGCTGCTGCTCCATGTGGACAAACGGGCAGAAGCTGGCAGGTTTTCTGTCCTTTTTATCCTTAGATTTTGCATATTTGAGCAGAATTTCAGGTTCTCTGGGAGAAAACAGCGCAGAAGGTCCGGTCTGTGGACGCCTTTTCCTTTTTCGCCTCGCAACCCGTTTTTTCCCAGCTGGGGTCTGACTGTCAGAAACCGTCTGTTGCTCCGCTGGGGGGATGCTGCAGATCGGCTTCTGCTTTGCTTTTTGAACGTTTTTAATTTTAGGAAGACTGAGAGTCTTTTTTTGTTTGTAATTTATTAGTTTTGTGAATTGAGCTTCCTTCGGAGGAGACTTCCTGTCAGTTTGGGCGTTCCCGTTGGATTCCTCTGAATGGCTGCTCGCTTTCTGTGGAAGGTTCGGCTGCGAGACGGATTCTTCGGAGCTGGAAAACTTCAGAGCGTACTCGATCAAGTCCTCAGAGTCACTGCTTTCGTTATAAATACCCACTGCGTCGTTTTTGACGCGTCTTCTCAAGCTGTGCCGTGACACGGAGCAGGTTAACCGAGGCATTTCTGACTCAGATTTTCTGACTCTGGAACTGCGCCGCACCTCTCTAGAAGACGCCTTTTCCCCCTCTCTCTTTATTTTAGGCGGACTTTTCTTGTAGCATTGCCTTTCCTTCTTACGGTTCGTGACAGAAACTTCAATGACGTCGCTGTCGTCACTTGAAGCATCCGCGACCGATTCACCAGGGTGTCCGTAAACGGTGTTGAGGTCTGAAAGGAGGACTACGGGTCTGGCATGGTGCACTGGAATGTCTACCGAGCTGTCCGACGAGTCCTCCGAGTATGAGCTGTCGGCACTCGGTGAGCTCATGGGCTGAGGTAGGAGATAGCAACCTCTTCCTTCATCCAACGAGGACATGGCAGGGGAAACGGGCTCCACGATGTGCCTCACGCTGTCCTGGATGAAAGAGCCACACAACAGAGGCTCCTTCGCGGAAGAAACCAGGAAGATAACGTCAGAGCCGCTGTCACTCTCTTCTGCGCCGCTGCTTTCGGGAACTGGATCCCCGCTTTGGTCGGTTCCGTAGTAACCACCGTGCCACAGGTTACCATGCGTTCTGCTGTGAAAAAGATC
Organism: Xiphophorus maculatus; assembly: GCF_002775205.1. Lineage (NCBI taxonomy): Eukaryota > Metazoa > Chordata > Actinopteri > Cyprinodontiformes > Poeciliidae > Xiphophorus > Xiphophorus maculatus. The sequence continues at coordinate 1,072,575 of NC_036458.1, forward strand.
CAGACCCGGAGCCACAGTTGAGCTTATGTAGCTGCCTAGAGACTCTGGCCCCTGCTCCATGTCTCTGCAGCGGACAGGGACCCCCTGCTGGGAGAGCGGACTGTAGGAGGACGAGGATCTGTATGCTGAGGTACCATCTGTGCTGCAGTTCGCCGGCCGTCTGTGGTACCACTCAGGCTTTTTAGCTAGGTCTGAGGCTTCGGTGCGGCTGCGAGTCAGCGGAGTGTAGCTCTTCGATAGGTCCATGGCCATGAGAGGTGGGTCCTGAGAAGACACGTCCATCACTGCAAAACAAGAGGACACCATTAAAGGGGTCAACAGTTGGTTTTACTGGATACTCTATTTAGTGACACCGTAAACAGACATGAAGGATGAGGACAGAGTGAAAATACTGGAAAACATTTCTACATCGGTCTCATCTTTCCAAATGAAATTCTTCCACAAGTTCTGCAGTTCACTCAGATGCAACAAGTTGTGTTGCCATATTGATTTTAGGGAGATTTCTCCTTCAATGCGTCTAATGCGCCAAGCCACACAAACTAAGTTCAGAATCTTATCTATGGCCATGAGATCACAGCCGAAAAACAAAATCCTGGATACAAAAGGCCGAAGTGCTCATCCTCTGTTGGGTAGCTGGACTCCGCCTTAGAGAAAGGATGAAGGCCCCCACACACCCAGGCGTACGTCACGCCGCGAAGTGAGGCGGACTCAATGTGGACGTACAGGAACCAGCTGGTGTTCACATCACACCGTTTGTCTGCGACACCAACCTGATAATATTGAGAGTTGGATCAGTCAGTCTCAAGGAGGCTCCCCAACCAGACAGCCCTTTGTGCCGCGCCGCCTGGTTATGACGTTCCTTCAGGTCTCTTACACCCAGCAGCTAACTGCTCAACTTTCTCCATGTTGGGTCCTGTCTGGCTGATCCTTGACCTCTGCAGCTCTTGTGCCGAATGCCTCTTCCTGTGCTGCCATGATCAATGCTTCAGTCTGTCTTTCCGTCCAGCCCTCTCGTTGCCATAAGCCACATCGTAGGCGGAGTATTTCTCTCCCAGGAAGGTTTCTCCTGGTCATTCTCTGGCACATTAAGTTGTTGCTGCTTTTACTGAGTAGCTCGTCATGTGGGCCCATCTTCCCAATTTAAAGATTTCTGCTGTTTTATTCGGTACGGTGGTTCTAATGGTCACTGGATCTGCACCTCCATTCTTCCTCTTAGCATGCACAAGGTGCTAGATGATGGTGAAACCTTCAATGCATTGCACGCAACTTCCTTGTCATGATATCACTTTTTTTTTATTTCAACAGAAGCAATATTGCATGTTTTTTCTTCCACTCAACTTTCTCCTAACAACCAGCTTCTTTAGCAACAACCTCTTGTGACTGCGCCTGTCACAATAGCAAATTTTTCTGGACAATTAACTGTCTCAGAAGTTATTTCAATCAACGATAATATTGTTATTTTGAGATCATTTCCAAGTACCGTATTTTTCTCTACTTTTTCCCCACATTTTGAACCAGGCGGCTTGTAGCCCAGCGCAGCTTTTCTGTGGATTTTTCTTCAACCGCCAGGGGGCTCTTCAGCAGGAAGTGAATCATTGGAAGTCAAAATTGGAAATCAAAGAAGAAAGCGCTGATTTTCATTCAGAACAAGCTCATGCTAGCAGAAGCACTTTCTTCAAACTCATCTGATGCAGCTTCTAAGTTGAGGGTTATGATCGGCGGCCCAGGAGGGAAATGGAGCCGCTGCAGTAAAACTCAGCGACTTTTATTATACAGTTTTTGGTAGAAAGAGAAAAACAGTAAATTATGCAAATGGAAATTATTGAGTTCGTTTTAATTGATCATGTGATTAATTATTCTATTGCTTATTGCAACAGGCCTAATCGTGACTTGCCTTTCTTGTGGATGACTGTTAATGACTGGACAGCTGTTAAATCTTCCTCTTCCACATCATAATATTTTTGTATTTAAAAAAATGTAATTACGATATTAGTCTAATTTTCTGAGAAACTTCTGTTAAGAAAAAGGATTAATTTTAGTGCTTAATACAGTTAATCTACGACATGCGTAACAGTTAGATTCAATACTCTTATTTGGAACAGGTTTCGTCTGAGATGCGGTAAGCAGGCCGAAGCAGGGCCCTTTTCCTCCCCCGCTGGCAGACAGAGCAATAAAATGTACATTCCGATGGGGGGGGAAGAGACTTTTTGGCGCCAGGGATCTCCCCGTACCAGACAGAGATGAACACGAAGTGGTCCGCCCTTTTACTTAGACAAAAACCAGACACCTTTGCCATAATGAGGGGAGTTTCCAAGTTTTTCTGAGTCCCTACAGAGTTTCTAATTGGTCAAAGAACGGAACGCCTTGACTGCATATATTAAATAGGGAAACACCTCTTTACTTTAAGATTCCGCGTTAAAAAAAAAACCAGAGAGAGAGAGAGACAGCGGCCGCTATTTTTGCCTTTTTGTCTTTGTTTCGTGTTTGTTTGTCTTCCCCTTGTGTGTTTTTATTATTATGAGAAAAATGCATATCTCTGTTCCTCTGCAGCTTTGTTAATTGATTCATGCGTTGCTTTGTATGAGATTAAACTCTGTGACCTGTGACGTCAACACGCTTTGTTGTTGTTTCGTTTTAGCAGCACGCCGTCGCTGCACGTCGCCCACGGAGAACGTCGCTCGCCAAGGACTCGGGGAGAAAAGAGGAAAGAGCCAAAACTTTTTGTCCAAAGCTAGCATTAAATTACCTCTTTTTTAATACTTCCTTTCCGGGTTTTTGTTATAGTAAAATCGACATATGAATTATTTCACCTCATATAATCACATATACCGTTATATGAATGTAGTGGTATAGAAATATACATATTTCTATACAAATAGTTTCAAGGTAGGAAGTTCCGGTTGGGTAAAGTGGGCGTGGTGTATAAGAAGCCGCTGCGTGACGGGAGTCACGTGGGACGGCGGAGGAAGATGGCAGCACGCTAAGAGAGCTCTGGAAACCCACAATTTTCTTTCACATTTATCTGGAATATACACCTCAATTTACCCGGATATAAATACTTCTGTCAAGCTAAATCCTACAGTCTTTCTAAAAAGTCAGATATTGATAATTTACTGACGAAATGTCAAGCAACAACAGAGCTAACTTTTTCAAAGGTGCAGCAACGAGAAGCAAGCTAGCAGCAGGACCTGAAAGCACTTCCGCTAACCCGCTAACAGAATCAAGCTGCACTGAAGGGAAACATACCGACTCCAACTTCATGGAAGAAATACGGAAAATGAGCGCAACACTACAAACTGTTGCAGCAGATGTTGTCTCGATTAAAGAAACAACTAAAGAGCTTAAAGACTCCGTGGAAAATATCCTAATTAGGCTGGGCGAGGTTGAACAGCGGGTGTCCGACATTGAGGACACAAGAGCTCAAATGGAGAAACGTGTGGAGAAACTGGCGACTCTGTGGGAACGAGTCAAAGACTTGGAGAACCGCAGTCGGAGGAACAATGTAAGAATGGTGGGACTGAAAGAAGATAAAGAAGGAAGAGGAAACATGCGTCAATATGTGGAAAGGATTATTGCTCAAGGGTTCGGCCTCACGGGCAGCGAGTTCGAAGTGGAGCGGGCCCACCGTTCACTGGCGCCCACCGTTCACTGGCGCCCACCGTTCACTGGCGCCCAAACCAGATGTTAATAAATCACCCCGAACCATCCTGATACGGTTCTGACGCTCATCAGGCCGGGACAAGGTGCTACAGATGGCCAAAGAAAAACGTGGGCTGGAGTGGGAAGGCTGCAAATGATCTTTCTTTGAGGACCTGCTGGTGGAGAAAAGGAGAGCTTTCAACACCGTAAAGAAATGTCTCCGGGAAATGGAGGTGAAACACCGGCTGCTGTTCCCAGCAACGCTCATCTTCACCTGGAAGGGAGAAAGGAAAACTTTCCGGGACAATTCAGAGGCTGGAAGGTTCCTGCAACAAGCTAAGTGAAAGGCAAGTGTTATTATCTGAGGTGTATATTTATCAAAAATAGTTTGTAAAATTTAAGTCAGTTGTGTGTTTCGGGGTTCGGACGGCTGTGTTGCCCAAGGACAAATTTCAACGTGTCTCACGGACCAAGTTTAAATAGAGGGGCTAAGAAAAGGACTGGAAGCGGCAGCATGTTCTGTGTTGCTTTTCTTTTCTTTTCTCTGCACCAGGTCAGTGTACTTCAGTTTGTTCATGTCGTTAGTATTAGTTATTATGCTGTTGTGTATGTACCTCGTTAAGTGGCAGATCAAATCAGCAAAGTGTACCAAATAGCAAAAGATGTCTAAGGGATAAATTAACATAATTTCATGGAATATTAATGGATGTGGGCACCCAATTAAAAGACAAAAAGTTTTGACTTACCTAAAATCCAAGGGTGCTGATATTGCATTCATCCAAGAATCACATATAATTGGGGATGAAGAAGCTGCTAAGTTCAAAAGAGGCTGGGTGGGTAAAGTGTGCCACAGCTCATTTTCAAGAAAACCAAACCGTGTAATGATCCTTGTTAATAAAAATATAAGTTTTGTTAAACTTAAGCAACATAATGATAAGGAAGGGCGCTTCATATGTGCTGAAGCCTTGCTGAACGGAACTAGGACTGTCCTCTGCAACATTTATGCTCCTAATCAGGAAGAACCCGACTTCTTTCATGACGTTAATAGCATAATAGGAAACACCGAGGGCCAGATTATTCTGGGGGGCGATTTCAACCAGGTGATGGATGGATTTATTGATAAAACACGCCAAGGGGGAAACCAGCACCTAAGGACTGGGCCGCAATCCAAATACTGGCACAGGACTGGAATCTGGTTGATATATGGAGACTGGTAAACCCACGAGAGAGAGAATATACTTTTTACTCTCACAGTCATAAAATATATTCTAGAATTGACTTTTTCTTAATATCTAATAAGCTAGTGGAGTCCGTAATGGGCTGTGAAATAGGAACAATTATTATAAGTGACCATGGTATGGTGGAGTTACTTATAGACTTCAATGTGGAAAAAGAAAGGAGAGGACGTTGGAGACTTAATACTATGTTACTTCACAATGAGGCATTTAGTAACTCTATTCTGGAGGATCTTAATTTTTTTCTCCAAGTAAATATTGGTTCCACGGATAATATAGCCTCTGTGTGGGAAGCGTCCAAAGCATCGATACGGGGAAAATTCATTGCATATGCATCAAAAATTAAGAAAGAAAATAATGGGAAAGAAAAAACGTTGGAAAAAGAAATTTGTTTGTTAGAGAAAAAATAGCACAGAATAACTCAAATCATCTACATCAGGGGTCCCCAAACTTTCTCCTGTGAGGGCCACATAACTTGTCCCTTCTCTGATGGGGGGCCGGGGTCAGTTTGTAACAGAAAAAGTGTGACGGTTGTAAGAGTGTTAAACATAAAAATGTATTGTTTTTCAGAAAGCACAATCAAATAACCTTTTCTGGATTCTTCAGAGAACAAAAGTCAGGAAATAACACTATTTATGAAATAAATAATAACCAAATAACACTGGGTTCTCCACATAAAAAAAAGGGTTAGGGTCAATTATATGCATGTATAAAATAGTTACTAACTAGTAGTTAATAATAAATAAAGTTCATTACTAACATTTATTTTATTGTAAAAGTCCAACTTATCAAATAAAAATGCACATATATGAAAATACCCTGGTATTGTTCAGGGGGCCGGACCAAATGTGGAGGCGGGCCGCATCTGGCCCGCGGGCCGTAGTTTGGGGACCACTGATCTATATGAAATACTTTGTAATCTTAAATATCAGTTACATGATTTATATAATAAAAAAGCTGAATATGCCTTATTTAGACTTACAATTAAATATTATGAAGGTGGAGAAAAAAGTGGGAAATTACTAGCGAGACAACTTAAACTCTAATAACATTCCTCTAATTAAAAAAGATGGTAAAACATTCACTGCAGTCACAGAAATAAATGGGATTTTTGAAGAGTTTTATAAAAACTTTTACACATCCACTAACAAACCTGACATGGAGGAAATGAATGTTTTTTTCTCATCACTGAAGCTGGCCACCATCTCCAACGAGAAAAGAGAACAATTGGATTCTCCTATCACTTTAGAAGAAATCAAAGCTACGATCTTGTCTATGAAACCTGGGAAATCGCCGGGCCTGGATGGCTTTCCAGTTGAATATTATAAGAAATATATTGACACCATTGCCCCATTACTGCATGATGTATATAGAGAAGCCTTTGAGTCAGGTTCTCTACCTGGTACTTTCAATGAGGCTCTCATATCACTTATTCCTAAAAAGGACAGAGATGTTTCAGATCCATCTAACTTCAGACCCATTAGCCTCATAGGAGTAGATTGCAAAATCTTAACAAAAACACTAGAAAAAGTACTTCCAGATATTATAAATGGAGATCAGGTAGGCTTTATTAAGAACAGGTCTGCAGTCGATAATATGAGAAGACTTGCTCATCTAATACAGTGGTTCTCAAATGGGGGTACGTGTACCCCTGGGGGTACGTGGAGGTACTGCAGGGGGTACGTGAAGCTTTTCAAAATATCTTTAAAAAATCAGTAGGCTCCTCATAATAAGTCTTGGGAAAAATTATTTTGTAAAAAGTTCGATAAAATATAAATGTGTGTTCATGCACTGAAATTTATATTCAGTATTTAGTTTCAATATCCTTTAAAATAAAACGGTTTGACTGGTTTTATACATTCCTGGTGGTCACCGTCTTCTGTTTTTCTTTTTTGATTAACCATGCAATGTTTGCAATATGGATGTATTTGTCAGGTTCACTGATATAAGTTGTTTGGCTTTAATAAATCAGACAGTGATTTTACAGCACTGTACTTCTTTTTAATTCCAAAAATGTTTTGCCCGTGTCAGGGGGTACTTGACTAAAAATATATTCTTAAGGGGGTACATCACTGAAAAAAGTTTGAGAACCACTGCTCTAATACATTTGAATCACTCTAACACATTCTCTGTTGCATCATTCTCTGTAGATGCTGAAAAAGCCTTCGACCGCGTGGAATGGGGCTTTCTTAAAACAACACTTGAAATTTGGATTTGGATCTACGTTCTGCAAATGGGTGGAAATGTTATATTCCAAACCAAAAGCAGCAGTTATGACGAATGGTCAATTATCCAATTTTTTTCATCTCTCCAGAGGGACAAGGCCAGGCTGCGCCTTCTCCCCATTACTTTTCACGCTGGTCGTAGAACCGTTGGCAGTAGCAATAAGAGTCAATCCAAGAATCAAAGGAATTTATGCAGGAGGAAAAGAGCAGAAGTTGCTTATGTATGCCGACGACATCTTAGCTGTTATAGCAGATCCAACCGTCTCTGTTCCAGCTCTACTACAATGTGTTGAATCATATTCAAAATTTTCAGGATACAAGATCAACTGGAACAAATCCGAGTGTATGCCCATATCAAAGGCATGTCACTCAAATGATATTACACAATTTAACTTTAAATGGTTCCCCCGGGTATGAAATATCTGGCTGTACGACTTCATCCGAATCTAGAGGAAATAATGCTTCTGAATATGGAACCGCTTCTTCAGAAAATAAAAACTAATCTTAATAAATGGGCAAAATTGAAGCTTTCCTTATGTGGAAAGGTGAATGTAATAAAAATGGTGATAGCCCCATTGTTAAGTTATGTGTCCATGATGGTGCCTGTTGACATCCCATCACAGGTATACAAACAATACGAGACTTTTGTAAAGGACTTTCTTTGGGACAAAAAGAAAGATTTAGTAAATAAAACCATTTACAATTTAGCTTAAATTTTATCTACTCAATTTAAATAATTAATGTTTGTATGGTTTTACGTTTATTTTTTATTTTCTATTTTAAATAAAGACTACATGTTTTCAGGTTAATGATGTTTAAAAAGTCAGCAATGTTTTTAACAGGGAGGCCTGGTTAGTAGCTTTCCCGGTACCAGCTGCGTAAAAACGGTCAGTTACGGTTAGTGACGTCGGTCAGCTCACCCTTCAGGCGGCGGCGGTTTGGACGGACCGACCCGGTCCGAACACGGCGGGTTCCCGATGACGCCTTCCCTGGAAGCAGGTCGAGTAGCGGGGTTAGCCAACACGCCTCTCCGGGCCCATCATCACCATCATCTGGACTGGATGTAAACAAAAGCGGCGGCCGCCCCAGTTCATGCTAGCCAGGCGGCCGGGAGGACGCTACCCCGCCAGGCGGCTCCCGAACCGAGCCGAACCCGCTTTCATTCTCACCGAACAGGTTCCAGCAGCTACTATCGCCTCTGACTGCAGTTGGGATTTTAAGTTGTCATCATGGACACCATATTCCAACAGAGTCAATCAGCGGTTTTATGTCCGACACACCGGAAGAGACGCGCGCTCCTTCAAAATAAAATCTTTGAGGGAACGGATTATATTTTATACATTATATTTATTATTTGCTAATATTTATTTAAAAATTATTCAATAGCGATTAATTTAACAAAGAACTTATTTTTTGCTATATTTGACTACCGCAGTGGTTTTAAAAGATCAGAAATAGAAGAAACTAGGAGATATTCTCTTAAATGAATATTATCATCTTAATAATAAATGGATATATTGTGAAAAATTATGAAATTATACAAATCTTTTTTTATAAAACCAGAGTAAAAAGGATATTGACAGCAGAAGATATTCCAATATTTTTAATATCTATTATGAAAAGTGGAAAAATCATCCTCCCTCCCTCTTTGCACACAAGTGTCTGCAGTTTGAGGATGAATTTGAAACCTTTTGCTTACAAAAAAATAAATATATTTTAATGCAAATAAATTGCAACATAACCTCTGTTTGTTTTCTTTTGACTAAATAAATCAGAAAGTAATATGTATTTTTAGGACAGATTCAGTCATTTGATTGTTGAATTTCCCAGAGTTTCCAGTGTAAAGGTGGTTTCTGGCAGCATCATGCTGGTTTTAGGTGTGGTTGTGATAACCAAATAAAAAGGGGCGCCATATCTGTGCAGTGAGAGATTGTTTGAGACTTCATGAATGTTTGAGACAAGTAAAAAATGAAAAAAAATGAGACATAAACAGCGGTCAGATTTCGCCCCAGCGCCACATGGTGCGTTTTTAAACTGGACCGCAGCCTGGCGCCCAGGAAACGGCGCCCAGGAAACGGCGCCCGGTGCGAGAGGAGGAAGGAAGACGCTCCAGCTGAGATCTGGAACTTATTTTTCTTTTTGCGGGTTTTTGGTTTTTTCTCATCTCTTTTGGGGCTTTTATCGTTTTGGATTTTTCATTTTGGATTGAAATTGGGGAATATTTTCAGGACGTGGTTTTTTGAGGATATGGGACTCTATCGTGGACAACACTCTGATCAAAATGAAATGAATTTCTGGGACAGTTCTTTTTTTTTAGCTGACATAATCTGAGTGATTTAAATATATCCTTGTATTATTTTTGAGGGATTTTGGTTCCTGCTCTGCTATTTGTCAAAATAACTTGTTTCTTAGTATTATGTTTGTTTTTTTAAATAATTTATTGTTGCTAAAAATCAACAAATTCCATATTAAGTGTTAGGATATTTATTTTCTTATTAAATTAATTTGTGTGACACATTTAATCCCCTCGATGTTCTGCTTTAAACTGAACTTTACAAAATAATCACCCAAACTGAAACATTTACTGAAAAGCCAAATTTATCTCTAAATGTGGCTTCAGCCTGTAAGACATATTTAATAAGAAATGAAAACAGATGTTTTTTTAACTGTAATTATTTTAATTACAGTAAAACAAACAACTTGGAGGCCCAAAACTATATTTTTAAATTAACACAAACAAAAGTGTTTATTGAGTGCATTCAGTAGAAACAATGTTTTAAAGTTATAAAAATACATTAAAGTAAATGAGTTATACTTAAAAAAATAGTTACTTTAAAGAAATGTTTCGCTCATATAAAATATGACACAGAGATGAAGCTCTGTTAATAGGTCGTCCTGGAGGTCAGGCTGAAGGTCGTCCTGAAGGTCAAGCTGAAGGTCGTCCTGGAGGTCAGGCTGAAGGTCGTCCTGGAGGTCAGGCTGAAGGTCGTCCTGGAGGTCAGGCTGAAGGTCGTCCTGGAGGTCAGGCTGAAGGTCGTCCTGGAGGTCAGGCTGAAGGTCGTCCTGGAGGTCAGGCTGAAGGTCGTCCTGGAGGTCAGGCTGCGCCAGCCTCAGGTTCTCCCTCAGCTCCTCAGGTACTTCTGTGCTGCGTTCCTCTGGTCCTGCGTTGAAACAGAAATCCGTTTTTTTTTTTTTTTGTGGGCTCTAGTGTCCCTTATATGAAGTAGGCTGACCGGAAACGGGGAAGGAAAGGGGGGAAGACATGTGGCAAATATCGCCGGGTCCGGGAATCGAACCCACGACGGCCTCGTCGAAGACTCAAGGCCTCCAAACGTGGGTCGCGCTGACCGCTACGCCACCGCAGCACGCCCTGATTGTAGGTTTTTTTAATCAAACTCTGTAGCGTGCAGGACGCCGACCTTCACCGCCGCCTGCAGCTCGTCCTTCAGAGACGCCACTTCCTGTTTCAGACTCTGGACCTCGGCCTCCTGAACTCGCAGCGTGACCTGGACAGGAAGGAGATCCAGATGATTCTGTTTGATCTCAGACCAACACCAGGCAGAACGACCACAGTGACAGGAAAATATATTTTTACAGCGTCTCTGATCAGCACTTTATTAAATCTTACCACAAAATCTCAACTGGATTTAGTTCTGGACTTTGACTAGGCCATTCTGACACATGAATATTCTTTCCTCTAAACCAGGAGCGTCCAAACTTTGTTTCACAGGCCAAGAAAATGAAACTAAAACTAAAATCAAGCAAATAAAGGTGCAAATTTTGTGTTTGTTTTTTATGGGAAATGAATTTTATTTATTGATCCAGAACTAAAAAATGATTTTGTCAGGGTGTGCTGTGGTGGCGCAGGGGTTAAGCACAACCCACATTTAGAGGCCTTAGTCCTCCACATGGCTGTCGCAGGTTCGATTCCCGGCCTGGCGACCTTTGCCGCATGTCTTCCCCCTTCTCTCATTACCCTCTTTCCTGTCAATTCACTGTCAAATAAAGGCCACTAGAGCCAATAACATCTTTAAAAAAAAGATTTTGTACATTTGCTGAATTAAAATGATGATGTCTAGTTTTTAAATTCTTTTGGAGACGATTGAACAAATTCATAACGACAGGATCTGACCTCCCTGACCTTCTGACCCCCTTCAGTTATCCACCACATCAACTCCCTGACTCCCTGACCTCCTGACCCCTGACCCGGCTCACCTCCTGACCCCTGACCCGGCTCACCTCCTGACCCCTGACCCGGCTCACCTCCACCTCGTAGCTGTCCCCGGTCTGGCCGCGCGGCGGCTGCTCCTGCTGGGCCACAGAACACAGTCTGGTGATCTCCGCCGCCAGGTGACGGCTCAGCTCCTGGACACCAGAAAAACATGATTGTATTTAAATTATGAGAAAATAACCATAAGGAATAACCTCCAGAATGGAGCTGCTGTAAAATTCTGATGGAGTTATTAATATCTCGTCATGTTGACTGAAATCATCTCCAAGTTCTGCTGCTGATAATTTGATGCTGATGTTAAATATGAAATATTCCCTTATTAGTAAAACTGATACTAAAGTAGAACTTCACAAGACTTAAATTATTAATCATTTATTATTAAATTATTTCTTTATTCTCGTAATATTATGACTTTTTTCTTGTATTATTGCAATTATTCAGATAATATGACTATTCTCACGTCATTTTAAAAATAATCTCCTAGTCTGGCCCTGACATAATTTTACCAGTAGATTATTTCTCCATCAATCAGAGGTGGAGCTTCTCTGACCTGAAGACGTCCAGTTTTTACCAGAAGGTTCAGGAGTTTTTCATGCTTTTACTTCCAGTGAGCGGCTGAGTCCAGTCACCTGGTTGCGGCTCCGCAGGGCCCGGTTCTCCTGCCGACACTGACCCAAGGCCTTCCTCTCGGCCTCCACAGCCTGGACCAGGTGTCTGTTCTCCAGACACTTGATGGAGAACTGCTGGGACAAAACGTCCAGCTCCAGCTGGAAGGAGGCCAGCTCCTCCCTGGAAACACACACACACACCCATTAACACTCAGGTTCACACACTCCGCCGCAAAATTCAAAAACTTCAAGGCAACTTTTCAAACTTTTCCAGCAACAAAACAGTTTGGAGATAAAACAATACAGATTAACTAAAGAAGACAGTTTTAACTCACCATCAGATGATCATTTATTGCTGTTATTAATAATATCTTCTATATTCCAAGTTAAAATAAAGTTTAACAAAACGTGATGTTTAGAAACACCCTGTCCACCTGACTGGGCCAAGAAAATTACAAACAATCTCTAAAAAAACCTCCTTGACATTTTCTGGCTTTCAGCAAATAGAAATAATTTTAGGTCATTCTAACAGACCTGAACATAAAGGTTTGGTTTGATTTAACTTCAGACACTGAGAACAAAAATCATAGTTCATTTTATTATCTTTATAAATCTTTATTTATCTGCCTTCAACTGTAAATAATGTTTCTCAAATTTAGGCTTTTAATCAAATGTTACATTATAATTTATCACAAAACTGAACCTGAAACCCGAAACACTGGACCTGTTCTTCACGATTACAGGTTTAGGTTTATGAAGAAACAGTTTAAAATCTGCTGAAATACAGCAGCAGTTTATTTTTCCTAAATATTACATGGAATAATACCAGATAATTTCTTAGCTGAAGGATAAAAATCTCTGCGTTTTTCTGATAATTGTGTTTTTTACTGAAAATCCCTCCATCTGTCTTTGGTTAGAAGGAAGGAGGTTGGACGTTTCCCAGGAAGTCATGAGAACGTTTCTGCAGGCGAATGCGACCTGAACCCGACCGACCCGGCTCACCTACCTGTGGATCTCCTCCAGCTGCGAGTTTCTGCTGCAGTTCTCTGATTGGCTCCTCCTCTGGATCTCCGTCTGCAGCTCGGCGCGGTGGGCCTTCTTGATGGCTTCGATCGCTGAACAAACAGGAAGTGGAGGCGGGTCAATTTGGATCGGATTCTGTTGGTCAGACTCCAGTCCAGAGGAACTAAAGTTACCAATGTAACTATGTTTATATGAATCCCAGCCAACAGGCTGCAGGCCTCTGATTGGTCAGCCGATCTCTTGGTGACTCTTGGTGTTACTACTAGAGCAGCACATGCACAAGGGAATATTCAGTGCTGCCCTCTGGTGGTCAGTAGAGACAGCAGAACTCACCGGTCGCAGTAGCAGCGCTCTCCTCCTCCAACAGTCTGTCTCTCTCCACCAGGAGGCACTGCACCTCCTGCTGGTGCAGGCGCTGCAGCTCCTCTACCACCCCCAGATGACAGGTCTCCATGGTGATGAAGGCACGCTCACAGGAGGCCTGCAAAACACACACACACACACACACTCCAGTTCAGTTCAAAATGGTTTCATTGAAATCAGCTGACACAATCCAGTGACTACAGAAACCCAATCAGCTGATGATGTCACAGATTTTACAGGAAGTGAAGGTAAAACATGCAGCAGTGGCGCCCCCTACCTTCAGCTGAGCGACCTCCCGCCGGTGCTGCTCCTGCATTCGCCTCAGCTCCTCCTGCAGCGTCTCCCCTTCGGCTCGGAGGTCAGAGCTTTGCTGCGTCTCCTGCGGCCTCATCAGAGGAGTTTCATTCTGCTCCAGGTGCAGCATTTCCTCTGAGCCTGCTGCTGTTGACCTCTGACCTCCATCAGTCTGGCAGCTGATGCTCACCTGGGCATCCTCTGTGGTCCACGCGTCCTCCGGTCCGGTGTTCAGCTCCTGGATCTCCTCCATGCGGCCGCTGCAGCTGGAACAGACTCTCCTCTGGTATCTGGACCGCAGCCTGCTGAGCCGAACGCAGCAGAATGCGTCCGCCTCTGCAGACGATGCGAGGTGGGAAGAGGAGAGTTTGTCTGCGGCGGATTGCAGGCGGTCGCATGCGGCGCTGCGGCCGGAGGCAGCGAGGCGGTTCAGACACGATATTCTGCTCAGAGTGATGCCTCTCAGCTCATCAGTAAATCTGCGGTTCTCTGAAACTCTTCCCCACACGAAGCTCTCCTCTTCTTCCTCCTCCTCTTCCTCAGGGTGCAGCAGCGCATGGCCGGCCTGCTCCAGCTGCTGCTCCAGCTGCTCTCCTATTGGCTGCTGCAACCGGGCCGGGTCGCTCTTCATCTTGTTCAAGTCAGATTTCCAGAACTCTTCCTCCTCTTCCTCTCTGAGGTCCAAACCGTCGATGACCTCCAGCAGCTGCGCCAACGCCTGCAGCCTCATCCCCGCTCCTGCTGTCACTTCCTGGATGTTTTCTTCAGCAGAAACGGCCTGGTTCTGGTTCTGGTTCTGGTCCGGTTTCTCCTCAGTGACGTCTTCAACTGTTGTTTCCTTCAGCTCCGTGTTTTCCTGCTCTGGTTTCCTGCAGGTCCGTTCCGACTGCTCCAGCTGCAGTTCTGGTCCGTTTGGTTCTGCTGAGTGTTTGAGCCGCAGCAGAACCTCCAGTGAGGCCGACAGCAGCTCCTGGTTCCGGCGGAGCGGCTCGTTGTAGCAGCGGCCCAACTCGGCCCTCAGCCGGTCGATCTCCCGGTCCGCCTCGGTCAGCTGGTCCAGCATCTCCTGGTTGTGCTGGTCCAGAGCTCGGTTCTGGCTGCTGAGCAGCGCCACCTCCTGGGTCAGACTCTTCACTGCAGCGTGGATGTCCGGGTCTCTCCAGTCAGCCTGAGGCGCCCCCTGCTGGCCGCCAGCTGCAGCTGCAGCTAAGACCAAACCGTCTGTTTCTGCTGAATCTCCGACTGGGAGGCGTATCCAGATGCCGGACAGACATGCAGCCGACGAGGAGTTGCTGTGCTGCTGCAGCAGCTCTTTGCGCTGCTGCAGCCGGTCTCTGCGCTGCTGCAGCAGGTCTCTGAACAGCCACCCAGAGTCATTCAGCAGAGTCAAGCTCCAGTCTGCAGGGTGGAAAATCGGGTCGAATGGAACCAGAAGGTCCATCTGGAGAAAATCATGCGAAAGGAAAAACTTCATATCAGCATCGCTGCATTTATTTCATGTTTTTACGTTAATCTGCAGAAAATGTAAAACTTTGATCCAATCTGGATATAAATTATTCACTTCAGTTGAACTTTTCCACATTTATTCACATTAAATGATTCCTTGGATGTTGGCAGAGATCAGCTCTTAAAAACAATACCAGCTTTTCATGTAAAGAATTCATTATGTATTCTTTTTTTAAATAACTTTTTTATCTGGGTAAATCAAAACAAACATGCTAGCATAGCGCTAGCGCCAGCTGGAGAAATGACTTGTGGTTTTTTACAAAATCCTCCAACAGTTAAAATATCGTAGCTTCATAACGTAAATTTTAGCTTCAATCGTGGACTACATAATATTTTTACTCCGAGATGAACTGAGTTCTGTGGTTGCAACTTTACAGACAGCAGCAGGTTTTGGATAAACGTTAGCAAGGCGCTGCGTTCACAGACCTGCTCCGGACAGAATCTGGCGGCTCTGAGGCGATCTTCCAGCTGGAGTCTGCGACGCTCCAAACCCGCCAGCTGGGCCTTCAGGTCATCGACCTCCAACAGGAGAAAGGAAGGAAGAGTCAAACAGCAGGAATGAAATCTGCAGATCCAAACTGTTGTTTCAATCCAGAGGAAAACTGACAGAATCTCACCAACTAGTTCTGACCTGTTCTGTTGAAAACATCTCCTGAAATAAGATGAAACTGACTTAAAAGTAATTTATCAGCAAGAAGTGGGAACTTTTTTAAATTAAATAATTCCTTAATTTTAATGAAAACAAACTAGTTCCACATTTCTCATAACATGGAACAAATAAATGAAATAATCTGCCAGTAGATTTAAAACTTTTTATCAATATTAAGAAATAATTGACTTAAAATAAGCTCCTGCATCTGCCTGAAAAGTTATTTGTTAGTTTTGTTTTATTTCAAGTCTTATAAGACATCTGCATGCAGCATCTGCAGCACCTACAGCACCTGCAGCATCTGCAGCACCTGCAGCACCTACAGCACCTGCAGTGCCGCATCGCGTCCCTCACCAGCGTCCTGCAGTCCTGCAGCAGCATCTCCGTCTCCAGAGTGTCTCTGGACTCGGTGGGCAGTGCCACCGTCCTCTCTGGTCTCAGCGCCGTCCTCTCCACCTGCCTCCAGCACTTTGCGATCCGCTCCTCCATCTTCAGCTGGGACTGGGGGCTCAGAGGTCGCGTGGCGCCGCCCTGCGGCCCGCCCCGCCCCAGAGGGAAGCCCAGCAGGCTCTCGTAGCGCCGCCTCCTCTCCTCCCGCCGCTTGAGCCTCTCCAGGTCGCCCAGCTCCAGGTAGGACGTAACTCCGTCCAGTCGGGCTTTGGCGCCGACCCCGGACTGGTCCGACTCGCTGCTGGAGGCGGGGCCTGAGGGTGTGGGGGCGTGACAGGAGGCGGAGTCCTGCGCCACGTACGGTCCGACCTCAGCTGGGCTGCAGGTGAGGCGGCGGCCAGGTAAGCTGGGAACACAGAGGAGAACCGAACTGAACACCCCAAACAAACAAACACTAAAACATCAGCAGAGACGTGCAGCGTCCGGATGGATCATTGATCATGTCGGGTTCCCCAAAACAAGCAGAACCAGAACCAGAGAGATTCGTTCAGGGGTCGTGAATCTGACCCATTAATTCATTGTTTCCATGTGAAACTGATCTTATCCACTCTAAAGGGTTTTGCTCTGATCTGAACATCCACTCAGAGTGAGTGAGAAAAATATTTAAAAACTAAACAACGCTAAAAGGAAGAAAATATGGATTCTGGACCTCCGGCTCCAGAATCAGAGTCCAATCCTGGATGAGCAGCAGATCAGGGACGGATTTCCAGGATTGTTTTAAAATTTCCTTCCTGCTCATTTTTTAATCTGTGGCTGATATTTGAACAGAAGCTCCAGTCGTTTCCACTGCGTTACGGAGAACCGACTGTTTGGACTTTATGTTTCCTCCTGCCGTTGTTTCTCTGATGAAACTGGATTTTTATCTCTGGATCTGTAACCATCAGAGACGGTCACAGATTAAAGCTCCAGAGCTCACCTGGCCACATCGGGCGCGTCGGCCGGATTGACGTTCTTCATCAGCGCTTGGATCCAGTTCCTGCGTATTCCTGCCGTCATGGCGGACAGCGTGAAGACGGCCTTCTGGGTCTGAAACATCCAGAGGAAACGGTTTCTGCCTGCAGCAGCAGCAGGTGCAGCTGCAGAACCTCAGAGTCTTACGTGGATCTGGAAGCCGTAGTTTCTCTGGACCTGATATTCAGACACACTGTAGAACTTCGACAGGTCGATTTCTCCGTCCGGGTCTGAAGCCTGGAACCAGAACAGAGTTTTAACCTGACATGTCATGAACTGCTGCAGCTTTCTGCTCTGACCAACGAACCTCCTCAGCTGACGAGTCTCTGTAGAACCTCAGGCTGGCCGTCGACAGAACAAACCAATATTTCCTCCACTAGGGGGCAGCACAGACGAGCAAGAAGCTCCATGATGGCAGAAACTTTCACATCAGCATCAATCTGAACATTTCTGTCTGGGTTTTTTACCTCGTCGTCTTCATCCAGCTTCATCATCCAGCCTTTCTTAAAGTTCAGCAGAACTGGCTGTAAAAATTAAAAACTGATTTTAAAGGTGACCTGTCATAAAAAACTGAAGAACGAACAAAACACCGACAGCAAAAACTCCTCAGAGTTTCTGGTTGTTTTTCCGTTTGAAAAATTTAAACATTATTTTTCCATTCCTTCAACAGCTAAAAACAAAGTTTGGAAATTAGCACTTATATCATTTATCATTTATGGTGTGAAGCACTTTGGTTGTGGTAAATGTGATACATAAATAAACTTTGACTTGATTTCTTAACAAAAACAAGAATAAAACCATAAAGAGGCAAAACAAATGAGCAAATAACCAAACAAAAGAGGAAAGTTAGTTTTTAAGACACATTAAAAGGATATTAGACTTTTCTTTGCCCCTCCAGGGGTCTTTTGTGGGCTCTAGTGCCCCTTATATGAAAGTAGGCTGACAGGAAAGGGGGGAAGATATGCGGCAAATATCGGCAGGTCGGGGAATCGAACCCGCGACGGCCGCGTCGAGGACTCAAGGCCTCCAAACGTGGTCACGCTATCCCCTACGCCACCGCAGCACGCCCTATAAGACATTTTTAATAAATTGTGATTAAGGTGAGATGATGGAGAAGGGAACTGGCAGAAATGACCTCGGCTGCAGAGGAAGGAGGAAATGAAGACGTGATGATTAAAGTTTCAGTTTCTGGAGGTTAGAATGATGAATTCATCCAGACCAGCCGCTACAACCAGAGCTAAAATTTCTCCCTCAGAGACACAAACAGTTCTTATGAGCTCAGCTGACCGTCATGGCCGCCACGGCGCCGTCCGCTGTCCGGCGGTCCAGAGACCGGGTTCTGCTCTGAGGCGCGGGAACGCTGAGCAGGCTCCCGTCTCCTGTCGACCGCAGTTTCTGCACAAAGAGGAAACAAGATTCAGCAGATAAAAATCACATTTTCCCTTCAAAACCAGAATATAATGGAGATAAAGAGCGATTTTACAGGAACCGGGTCGTTTTCAGGGTGTTTTAGTAAAAAACCAAAGGAAGAAATGGAGGAAGCAGATTATCCCCAAAGAGAGACAGAACAGAAAGAAATCAGTTTGTTTCAGTTACGCCTTCCAAGAAATTTATAGAAACTTCAGATTAGTCAAAAACAGTTCATTGAATTAATTACAGAATCTGGAATTGATCAATTGAAATTATTTGTATTTTAATCAATCAAGTTTATGTGTAAAGCACATTTCAGCAACAAAGCAGCTACAAGTGCTTTACACATAACTTAATAGAAAAATAGTGACAAAGTAGCTGTAAGGTTTTGAAGGGTTTGGAATCACGACGCAGTAGAAACCAGAACCAGTCAGGAACTGGGACGTTCTAACTAAGTTGGATTATAAGTTACTTTATTAGTTACATTCAGCAGCCATGTTTAAAGTTAACTTCTTTAACTAGTCCGTTTTCTCTAGTCACAGCTCTCGGTGTTTCTTCAAATTTAAAAACTATCTAATATTTTTAAATTACTGTAGATAGTTCGATAGTTTGGAAAACTACTACTATTATTACTATTATTATTATTATTATTATTATTATGAAGACTCTATTCAGATGTTATACATTTATTTAGTAGAAGAGTTCAATTCAAGAATACTTTACTGATCCCAAAGAGAAATGAAATGTTGTTGTAATTCATATTAATTCAAAATGAGTTATTGTAGATGCTGATGGCTGTGGGCAGGAAGGATCTCCTGTAGAGGTCTGTATTACAGCAAAGTTAAAGAAACCTCTGACTGAAGACGCTCTGTTTCTATGAACAGGATGGTGGTCCCTAATATTCCTCATTTTATGAACAATCATTTCCAGTACAAGTTTATAATAAATACTAATTTATATTAGTTCACATAAGAAATGTAAGTACAGATAGAAATTTGTTTGAAAGTTAATATTTTTAATTTTTGTGTCATTTTATTTAATAAATTGTGATCTCTGCATCATCAATCAGCTGGTGACCAATCTGGGATCAATTGCTCGTGCCTGGATTCACCACCAGGGGGCTTTCACCTCCAGAAAGGTTCAAAAATCACTCTGGTTTTTCTGTCTCCTGTTTTCCAGGTGAAGCAGCAGCACAGAGGAAACAAACAACCTCGATATCTTCATCTTTAGCAACACAAACTCTAAATAAAGATGAATTTCCAGATAGAAAACGTGAATTTCTCTCATCCCTCCAAGGTTTCCTGTGGAAAACCAGCAGCAACACAGGAAAGCAACATAAGCAATATAATTAACTTTAATCTGATTACTGTATTGGAAATAATAGCACATTAGATTATTCACTACTGACTCACAGACATCGCCAGGGTGAAAAACTTTTTTATCAAGTTAAAACAACAAAATGTTTCCAGTCTCGTCTCGAAGTTTTATCACTTGTTTAATGATGTAAAGCCTTCAGCCAATCAGAGCAGGAATAAACAAGCCTGACGCTAAGCGAATTAATAACTGCTGATGTAACTCGTCTCGTTTGTTTCCCTTTCTCTCATCCAGACACTAAATAAACTAACAAGCTGCAGCATCCGTCCTGTCATGCATCTAACGGTCATTAGGACAAAGTAAAGGCTTCCCATCCGGCAGACCGGTCCGGCAACATTTACAGAAACACGAGCCGCGTTTAATATACACGGCAACCGGCAGAAACCAGCAACTCGCCTCTATGGCAGCAGAGAGGAGGAGCGGCTAACGCTAGCAGCTTTACAGCAAGGAGCACAGCCAGGCACAGCACCACAAACTCTAGAAAACTCTGGAAAACTCTGGGGAAACTCTGGGGAAACTCTGGAAAACTTTGGGAAAACTCTAGAAAACTCTGGGAAAACTGGAAAACTTTGGGAAAACTCTGGAAAATTCTGGGAAAACTGGAAAACTTTGGGAAAACTCTGGAAAATTCTGGGAAACTGGAAAACTTTGGGAAAACTCTGGAAAATTCTGGGGAACTGGAAAACTTTGGGAAAACTCTGGAAAACTTTGGGGAAACTTTGGGGAAACTGGAAAACTTTGGGGAAACTCTGGGGAAACTCTGGAAAACTTTGGGGAAACTCTGGGGAAACTCTGGAAAACTTTGGGGGGAAAACTCTGGGGAAACTCTGGAAAACTTTGGGAAAACTCTGGGGAAACTGGAAAACTTTGGGGAAACTCTGGGGAAACTGGAAAACTTTGGGGAAACTCTGGGGAAACTCTGGAAAACTTTGGGGAAACTCTGGGGAAACTGGAAAACTTTGGGGAAACTCTGGGGAAACTCTGGAAAACTTTGGGAAAACTCTGGGGAAACTGGAAAACTTTGGGGAAACTCTGGAAAACTTTGGGAAAACTCTGGGAAACACTGGAGAAACTTTGGGGGAAACTCTGGAAAACTCTAGGGAGACTCTGGGGCAGTCAGAGTCTCCCTAGAGACTGGAAAACTCTGGAGAAACTCTATATATAAAATTTAAAAGTTTCCCTCCATCAGTAAAATGTTTGTAAACCAGCATCAGATTATTAACCAGCAGCTCCTCTGATGAGGTCCTGGATGGGTTCAGAGTTTACCTCTCGCCCGGCGGTCCGGTCAATCCCGGCAGTCCGGTCGGTCCTGGAGCCAGCCCCGCATTCGGCTCCTCCGCCTCTCTGCGCTCCGCTCCAGATCTCCGGCCCCAGCTGCTGCTCTGCTGAGCGATCCAGGCTGGAATGAACAGTAAAAAGTATTTTAGGCTGCCGTCACATGGAGCAGCTGAGAAACGATAGATGCTAGCAGAGCTAGCTGTTCCCCCTCCCGATTCACCACCAGGGGGCGCGTCTGAGACAATTTTGTACAGAAAAGCAGACATCAACCAACTTTTTAACCAATAAGAAAATTCACCTGCAATACCGCTGGTCAACCCAAAGAGGGCAGCACTGAGACTGTTTTAGGCCAAATGTTTCAAAATTAAACAAATTTACTCAAAAATGTCACAATTATCACAGAAACATAAAGATAGATTAATGGATTAATAAAGTTGATTTGGGGTTTAGTTCCTCTCTGGTTTGCTTTGGGCCACTGGAGCAGTGGAACATTTATGTTTTAAATTTTACTTTTATTTTCATTCGGTCTCAGTCCAGACCCAAAACATTCTGGTTCTGGTTCTACTGGAGGTTTCTTCCTGTTAAAGACAGTTGTTCCTCTCCACCTTCTTTCCTAAAATGCTGCAAAGTAAAATCCATTTCTTGTTTCTTTAGACGGGGAAGTTTTCACTAATGGAGCCTTTTATGATCTATTGATGTGGAACGGATCACACTGGGTTAAACTGGAATGAACTGGGCCGGTTCTGGTCTTGTAAAGTTCCCTGATTAACTTTAGTTCTGAAAAAAACTAAAAGCAGCGTGACCTTTGACCTGCGAACAGAGGTCAGATTGTTTCTGGTGTTCTGGGTCGTTCTGTTGGTGTTTAGGGGGAGATGTCCAAGCGGAGCTTCGCTCTGACCCTTGAGGTCATGAGAGACAGATTGAATTACAGCAGCGCTCAGGAATCTCTGGCCGGAGGGGATTCTAAGTTTTACTGGGTTGGTTTCCCAAAAAATCAACAAGAACGAGGAGCTCACGCTGCTGGGGGGAACTGGGAGGACTGGGAGAGGATCTGTGGGCTGAGATAGAAACGCAGCAGTTAGATCCGTAATGGAGGGTTGGCTCTTTGATCCGAGCTCAACGTCTGCACATTTTACTTCCTTCTGTCTGCAGAGGCTCTTTAAATGTCCAACAGGAATGAGACCAGCCTGGAGGATAAAACCAGTAACTAGAGGATAAAACCAGTAACTAGAGGATAAAAACCAGTAACTAGAGAATAAAACCAGTAACTAGAGGATAAAAACCAGTAACTAGAGGATAAAACCAGTAACTAGAGGATAAAAACCAGTAACTAGAGGATAAAACCAGTAACTAGAGGATAAAAACCAGTAACTAGAGGATAAAACCAGTAACTAGAGGATAAAACCAGTAACTAGAGGATAAAACCAGTAACTAGAGGATAAAAACCAGTAACTAGAGGATAAAAACCAGTAACTAGAGGATAAAACCAGTAACTAGAGGATAAAACCAGTAACTAGAGGATAAAAACCAGTAACTAGAGGATAAAAACCAGTAACTAGAGGATAAAACCAGTAACTAGAGGATAAAAACCAGTAACTAGAGGATAAAACCAGTAACTAGAGGATAAAAACCAGTAACTAGAGGATAAAAACCAGTAACTAGAGGATAAAACCAGTAACTAGAGGATAAAACCAGTAACTAGAGGATAAAACCAGTAACTAGAGGATAAAACCAGTAACTAGAGGATAAAACCAGTAACTAGAGGATAAAAACCAGTAACTAGAGGATAAAACCAGTAACTAGAGGATAAAAAACCAGTAACTAGAGGATAAAACCAGTAACTAGAGGATAAAAACCAGTAACTAGAGGATAAAACCAGTAACTAGAGGATAAAACCAGTAACTAGAGGATAAAACCAGTAACTAGAGGATAAAACCAGTAACTAGAGGATAAAACCAGTAACTAGAGATAAAACCAGTAACTAGAGGATAAAAACCAGTAACTAGAGGATAAAACCAGTAACTAGAGGATAAAACCAGTAACTAGAGGATAAAACCAGTAACTAGAGGATAAAACCAGTAACTAGAGGATAAAAACCAGTAACTAGAGGATAAAAACCAGTAACTAGAGGATAAAACCAGTAACTAGAGGATAAAAACCAGTAACTAGAGGATAAAACCAGTAACTAGAGGATAAAACCAGTAACTAGAGGATAAAAACCAGTAACTAGAGGATAAAACCAGTAACTAAGGATAAAACCAGTAACTAGATAAAAACCAGTAACTAGAGGATAAAAACCAGTAACTAGAGGATAAAACCAGTAACTAGAGGATAAAAACCAGTAACTAGAGGATAAAACCAGTAACCGGGTTGTGGAAATTGGTTGGATGTCTAACCTTCTGCTCTGGTTCTGGTTCTGGTCGTAACGGCCGGCGGCCAGGCGTCCGGCGCCGCCTGAGGTCACAGGGGTCACAGGGGTCAGGGAGGAGGCGGGGCCCGGCTGGGTCGGCACGCTGTCGCCTGGAAACCAAACCCAGATTATCGTAAAATAAAACTTTCGGTCTGAATCCAGTTCCTCTAATTCATGCACTGCAAAAACACAAAATCTTCCCAGAGAACTTTAGTTCAGTTTATAGAGAAAATATCTCAGTTCACTATAAAAAATAGGAAACTAACTTAATTTCCCATCAAGATATTTTTTATAGTTTTTATGTCCACAATTCTTCAATATTGATGAAAAAGCTCCATTTGACCTTTGACCTGAAGAATAAAACGCTCGTCCCGCCCAGCTCTGGATTAGTGCAGAAGATAAACCCAAGCAGTGCCAACATGAGCGTTGCCATGGCAACAGCGCCACAACCGGTCGACGTTAAATGCTACTGATGAATCGCTGTGTTTAAAGGAGGATCAGGGGCCAACATGGCGGCTAATGACAGTGACATCATCGCTGAGCAGAGGAAGGAGACGGGTCCAGTTGGGAGTAAACAGAACCAGAACCTTAAACTGGTTCTGATGAAATGTCTCTGTGACAGAAAGTGGCACGAATGCTGAAGGAAACAGAGCCAGTGAAGGACTCACTGGTTGTACAGGAATTAAAGGAAGAAATCAAAATGTTTCATTTAATTCTTTCTTTTCTGTTGGAGAATAAAATCTGATTTAAAAATCATTTAAAAGCCTCATAAATCCAGGAAACACGGATGAGTTCTGATTAACCGCCGCAGTAAACTGGTCACCATCATTTACTGTCTAGTTATTTCTAAATGAACTGGATCAGTTTTACTGTCAATCAGCTATGAATTTACACAACTTAAATAAACCAAAGTCAAATTAAAAACATCAATTTAATATTTTTAATATAAAAACTAATATTATTAAATACAAATTCCTTATATAAAATGTAATAATATGTCTTGATATCATGTTTGTCTTGATGGCCTGATAGCTTATTATTTTATACTTTCAGAAAGAAGGAAAGATAACTGCGTCTCAGAGGTCGTGTGAAGGTCAAACTCTGCTGGTTCGGTTCATGTTTTCAGAACCAGAAACGTGTCAAACCGAAATGAGCTGCTGGAGATTTCTGCAGTTTCTCCAGGAAAAAGAAACAAAAAAAGAGATTTTCACAAGAACTGTTGTGGCCAAAACAAACACATTGATAACCAGAATGTTTTTAGATTTTCCATCTCCACTGTTTATGGAAATAAAAGCCAAACATTCCCGTTTTCCTCCAGTTGGTCAAACCGACACTGAGATCCTCTGAAAAAACAGGTAAAAAGTTACTTTTGTCACTAAAACCAACAAACCAATCGATGTAAAACCAGTTCATCAAGCTGCCGACGCCAGAGAGGGAAACAGCAGAAAACACGGAATATTATGATTCAGGTGTAAAATCTAAAATCTGCAGGTTACACCAACATTTCTGCTTCAGGGAATAAAAACACAAACTGTCGTGAACGGTAACCGTGGTAACCATGATAATCACCGATGAAGATAAAGGCCGACTCCAAAATCATTTTATCTTTGTTTCAAAAGAGTAAGCTCCATTTTTCCAGCACCTCTGCTCTCACACAGTGTGACGTCACCTCTGCTGTGAACATGAAGACTGAGGAGTAGAGAGGAAGTACTCTGGATGTGGGAAATAAAAACTGGGAAAGAGAAATCAGACTCGACTAAAATCAACATAAAGCCACAACATTGTGATCAGTTTCGTTTATATCGGTCGAGTCATGATGAGACGTTGAGAATCAGGAGAAAAGGTCGTTTTTTTGTTGTTAAATAAAAATCACTTGGATCTTCTGATACATTTTTATAGTAAAGTTTATTTGTATTATCTGTTTTATTTCATCATTTAGTAATTCCTCTGAAATGTAATTTGTGAATTTTCATTTTCTTTTTGGTAATTATTTTTTTATTTAGAAAGACAGATTTCCATCACATTCGTTAATTACAGCTTTTCCCAGTTAAGATCTTACATTAGTATACAAGCTGAGAATCCAAGTGATTTTGTCCATACTGCCTTTCTGGTATTTTCTTTTACAGACTATTACTAATTTTTGTTGTGAACAATAACAAAAATGAACAGAATTGAACAATAACGGGGAATGCACCATCTCCAGCAATAAAAAAAAACACAATAACATACAAGGGCACATAATTCACCAGAACAATCAAATGAAGTCGGATCTAATTGGTTTTACATACTCAGTCCAATTGGTCCAGATCTTATAAAACTTTCCTTTTTCAACTTGGAGGGAAAATAAATCTTTTCTTACTACCTTTCTTACTGGCTGCCAGTATAGGCAGCAGGTTTTTGTCTTGGTTGGTCCATGTGTCCAACTGTAAGTTGCCCAAATACAACGTTTCACATTTGAATGAAATTTTTACATTGAATATATTTTCAATATGTTTGTGGAACTTTTCCCAATATGGTTTTATTACTTGGCAGTAAAACATGGAAGTGGTTTGGCTCCTTTAGACCCACAGAGTCTCCAGCAGGCGTTGCTTTCATATCGTCTCTGAACGGGTGGAACAAAAAATCGTGCAACGTTTTTCCAACAAAACTCCCGCCATGTGTTTGATCCGGTCCAGACCCACTGCAGCTGACATATTTCTTCCCAGCCTTCTTGTGGGATTATTACCTTCATTTCCTTTTCCCATTTCCTCTTTATGTATTCTGTATTCTCATGTTTAGATAGCTGTACGGCATTATATAACTTAGAGATAATTCTGCTGTCTGATCTGGGTTTAATTAGTGTTAGAAATACCTCCATGAAACTTGAATCACCTCTTTGTGAATTTTCATTTTCATTTTGTTGAAATAAAAATAACTTGGTTCATATACTGCAGGATGCAGAATCTCATAATATCAGAGGAAAATCAGGAGCAGCGAGGTTATGGACACGATGATTTATCTAATTATGTTTCATTATGTTTGATTCTGATTCTCATAAAACTTTCACTCTTTGTGTTGCATTCAGGGACATCAGGGAACTTCTGACCTCTGACTCAAAATGATCATTAAAAGAAATATAATAAAAGTTAGTAAAATATTTCACAAACTTGTTAGTGAGTCGGTTCTTGTTACGGTCCGGACCGGAGGCACATCTGGACGTGCAGGCCCGGCCGCCGACGCAGGATTGCTCCGACCGGCGGCGGCCATGTTTGCTGGGCTGGGGTCCTGATGGTTGTCATGGAAACACAGAACAAGGCGTTACAAACATTAAAACTTCAGAAACTATTACAGAGTTTTTATTTCATGAGGAAGGAGTGAAGGAAGGAACAAATGGACTAAAGGACGGACGGACAGACAGACGGACGGACAGACGGACGGACGGACGGACGGACTGATGGACGGACAGACAGACGGACGGACGGACGGACGGACTGATGGACGGATGTTTTAGAAACGGGGATTAGAGAAAACTTCTGGAAATATTTTCCCAGATATTTTTTGTATTTCAAATCTGAAAAATTTTGATTTTAACCTTAAAAATCATCCAAACCACTTTAGATCACTTTGTGATTAATTAGCATATTGAGCATTTTCATTCAATAAAACACTGAAGATCAAATAAAGATTTTTATTTCATCATTTGTAATAAACACAAAGTGAAGCTGCTGCTTCTTAATGAACCATCATTAAATCCTCTGCAGCTGTAAAGTCTGGAAACCGTAATCACTGAGCACAAACTTCTTTACATTTTCAGATTTGTGGATAAATATTCATGTGTTTCCACGGCAACAGACTCCGGTTTATTCTGAAATAGCGTTTCCTCTGCTGCTGGAGGCTTTTAGGTTCAGCAGATGAGAGTTTGGTTTGTTCTGCTACCTGATTGGCCACAGAGTCAACGCTGCGTTTCTTCTTCTGCTGTTTGTTAGCAGACAGGTACGCAGTGAGCTGCTCGCCCCACCTGGTGAGGACAGAGAGAGAGAGAGAGCCGGTGAGTCTGCATCTGATTGGCTGATATGAGGGGCCGTTTAGGACAAAATTTACGTTTTGTCTCTCACACACTACCAAAAAGTCTCGCATACTCCAAAAAAATAGCCTCGCACACTCCAAAAAATTACGTTTTGTCCCTCACACACTACCAAAAACTCACGCATACTCAAAAAAATAGCCTCGCATACTCAAAAAATTACGTTTTGTCTCTCACACACTACCAAAAACTCACGCATACTCAAAAAAATAGCCACGCACACTCAAAAATTACTCACGCACATTCAAAAAATACTCAAATTGCGTATACACACACTACTAAAATGTCACACACACACACACAAACGTTAACTTTCTCGCTCACATACACTGCTAACAGCTCGCACACACACAGACGTTTATCTCTCACATACACAAGACTAAAGTTGAACACACACACAGTACTAAGACTCGTTTTATGTATGTGTGAGAGCGAGACTTTTTATGTATGTGTGAGAGCGAAACTCTTTATGAATGTGAGAGCCAGACTCTTTTTGAATGTGTGAGAGTTGTCACGGAAGAGGCGGGGCCTAATTTTTGGATCAAACTGCGCATGCGTAGATCCTAAACTATAAGTTTCGATTGTTGACTCACTGTATGTTCTATTACTTAGTATATTTGTGCTTTTAAATATATATAGAACGTTTAACTTTCTTGAAGATTAAATGTGCTATAGAAATAAATGAATCTGATTGATTGATTAAAAACAGGCAAAATTGCTGTAGTACAATCTGTCCACTGGGTGCCAGTATTACAGGAATTATTAACCGGCGCCAACTAGTGCCGAAGAAGAAAGAGTTTGCTATACCGAACATGGCTAACTCTAATTCGAAACGAGAGAGAATTGGTCAGGCAGCTGCCATTTTAAACACCATTCTATCTTCTCCGGAGGCAACCAGCACTTTGACAGGCGCATTAAACGATTCAACGACTGCCCGCAGTGCTACAGTAGATTCAGAACTCTCATCTCTGTTCCGTTCCGGAGCGGTGTTTAAAATGGCAGCTGCCTGACCAATTCTCTCTCGTTTCGAATTAGAGTTAGCCATGTTCGGTATAGCAAACTCTTTCTTCTTCGGCACTAGTTGGCGCCGGTTAATAATTCCTGTAATACTGGCACCCAGTGGACAGATTGTACTACAGCAATTTTGCTCTTTTTAATCAATCAATCAGATTCATTTATTTCTATAGCACATTTAATCTACAAGAAAGTTAAACGTTCTATATATATTTAAAAGCACAAATATACTAAGTAATAGAACATACAGTGAGTCAACAATCGAAACTTATAGTTTAGGATCTACGCATGCGCAGTTTGATCCAAAAATTATGCCCCACCTCTTCCGTGACAACTCTCACACATTCAAAAAGAGTTTCGCTCTCACACATTCAAAAAGAGTTTCGCTCTCACACATTCAAAAAAAGTCTCGCTCTCACACATACATAAAACGAGTCTTAGTACTGTGTGTGTGTTCAACTTTAGTCTTGTGTATGTGAGAGATAAACGTCTGTGTGTGTGCGAGCTGTTAGCAGTGTATGTGAGCGAGAAAGTTAACGTTTGTGTGTATGTGCGCGAGCTGGTAGTAGTGTATGTGAGCGAGAAAGTTAACGTTTGTGAATGTGCGAGCTGTTAGTACAGTGTATGTGAGCGAGCTGATAGTAGTGTATGTGAGCGAGAAAGTTAACGTTTGTGTGTGTGTGTGTGACATTTTAGTAGTGTGTGTATACGCAATTTGAGTATTTTTTGAATGTGCGTGAGTAATTTTTGAGTGTGCGTGGCTATTTTTTTGAGTATGCGTGAGTTTTTGGTAGTGTGTGAGAGACAAAACGTAATTTTTTGAGTATGCGAGGCTATTTTTTTGAGTATGCGAGAGTTTTTGGTAGTGTGTGAGAGACAAAACGTAATTTTTTGAGTATGCGAGGCTATTTTTTTGAGTATGCGTGAGTTTTTGGTAGTGTGTGAGAGACAAAATGTAATTTTTTTGAGTATGCGTGAGTTTTTGGTAGTGTGTGAGGGACAAAACGTAATTTTTTGGAGTGTGCGTGGCTACTTTTTTGGAGTATGCGAGACTTTTTGGTAGTGTGTGAGAGACAAAACGTAAATTTTGTCCTAAACGGCCCCTCATAGGCTGAGAGTGGCGTCCAGTTTCCTGCTGACCCGCTGATGATCTCTCTGCTGTCGCCGCGGATGAAGACTTCCTGCGTCGCCGTGGCGATGCACAGCGCGTTCCTCTGGCCGGTCCAGGGCTCGGCGTCCGTAACGCCGGTACACAGGTTCATGTTGATGGTTCCCTGTGGCAGAGTATTGGGCTGAAAGAGAGAGGGAAAAAACACTCAGTTTAATCCCAGGAACTCCGCAGAACCAGGAATAAAGTTAATAAACCAGGATTAAAGTTAATAAACCAGGAATAAAGTTAATAAACCAGGAATAAAGTTAATAAACCAGGATTAATGTTTATTAACCAGGAATAAAGTTAATAAACCAGGAATAAAGTTAATAAACCAGGATTAATGTTTATTAACCAGGAATAAAGTTAATAAACCAGGATTAAAGTTAATAAACCAGGATTAATGTTTATTAACCAGGAATAAAGTTAATAAACCAGGATTAATGTTTATTAACCAGGAATAAAGTTAATAAACCAGGATTAAAGTTAATAAACCAGGATTAATGTTTATTAACCAGGAATAAAGTTAATAAACCAGGATTAATGTTTATTAACCAGGAATAAAGTTAATAAACCAGGAATAATGTTTATTAACCAGGAATAAAGTTAATAAACCAGGAATAAAGTTAATATACCAGGAATAAAGTTAATAAACCAGGATTAATGTTTATTAACCAGGAATAAAGTTAATAAACCAGGAATAATGTTTATTAACCAGGAATAAAGTTAATAAACCAGGAATAAAGTTAATATACCAGGAATAAAGTTAATAAACCAGGATTAATGTTTATTAACCAGGATTCATGTTTATTAACAGGATAAATGTTCATAATTAGGATTCATCTCCGTAACCCGTCTCAGTTCCGGATCAGAACCGTCTCTGTGCTTCCTACCAGCTCATCCAGAGCGTACGTCATTCTGCCGTGTTCGTACAGGATGAAGAAACGCCGCTGCCATTTCTGGTAACAGAAAACTTTGTTAGGAGCAGAGAGAGAAACGTTATCAAGTCAGAAATCAGAATCACGTCCTACCCTGGACCTCTGGGCGGGATTATCAAAGTCCGTTCCCTCAGGAGCCAAACACAACCAGCCGGCGTAGACGGGCTTCGCCTGGAGGGAGAGAGGGCAGGAGGGACCCATCAGGGTCACCGGTCAGGAGACCAGTAAGAGGACCAGTTCAACACTGGTACAAATTAGTCCAGGAAACATTTTCAAGGAAATC
This sequence comes from Xiphophorus maculatus, assembly GCF_002775205.1. Classification (NCBI taxonomy): domain Eukaryota; kingdom Metazoa; phylum Chordata; class Actinopteri; order Cyprinodontiformes; family Poeciliidae; genus Xiphophorus; species Xiphophorus maculatus. Next base: position 1,103,669 of record NC_036458.1, read on the forward strand.
CTGATGTCTTTGACCAGAATTGACTATTGTGTTCATTTTTTTCCAAGTGATACGTAGAAAATTAGCTGAATGTCATCCATGTTATATTTCCATATCTCTATTTGATGTGATTTATTATCAGCATCTGGTTCACAAACAGAAAACAGAATCACTTTAGATTCTTTCTACAGATTACTGCCTTAAAAACAAACTATACCGGATTTATTAAAGACACAACATTCATAGATCTGTGCAGCATTTCATATCCGGAGGCATATCAGAGCGTCTGCAGGTTGAGCAACGCGCTGAAATTACAGGCTGCACAGAAACCTGACGTGAGGTCAAAGGTGATAAGATCCTGGAACAACGCCTGGCGCGCTCCTCTCACCGACCTGCAGGGACAACGCTGCCAGACGGCACAAGGATGATTTCATCAAGACGTAAAAACTATTTTTACAAGTCAGACTGATCAGTGAAACGTCGTAAACAGAACTGGTCTGACAGCAGGAAGCAGGCCGCAAGCAGAACAGCTAACAGAAACTGGCCTTGAAACTAAACTCGTCCTCTTGTATCCTGCTGCTGAATATATACAGACCTCCGAAACTACAAGCACTACAATCTAAAATTGTAGTGCTTGATGTAGCATCTTCAGATCACTTTTGTATTTTTTGGGACAGTTTTCTCCCTGCTCAAAAAGACAGCTATACACAAGTAATTTCAAAATGATGCATTACGGAAACTACTGCAGATCCATTTATTCAGGCTTTTCCTTGTACTGCTATACACTCCTGTACTTCTCTGTGAAGTGATTTTATTTTTAAAATTGAGAAGGTTATTGACACCATTGCTCTTGTTACTACAAAAGTAATCTCTGGGAAACGTAAACCACCTTGGAGAAAGGTGGTTTCTCCAAGGTGAAACCACCTTTCTCCAAGGGTGGTTTAGAAAAGGGAAAAAAGAGAGCAGGAGAGCGGAACGTCGGCGGCGTAAAACTAAACTACAAACCATTTAAATATCTACAAAGATAAACTCAAAATGTTTCATTTTGAGCTGAGAAATGCAAGACAGAGTTTTTTTCAAATGTCATTTCTACCTCTATCAACAACTCTCCTGCTCTGTTCTCGATTGTTGGAACACTGTTTAAATCCACCTTCTTCTGTTAACCGTGAATTTTTCTCCTCTGAGGTTCGTGACAAATTTCCACCTTTTTTATAAATAAAACTGTGAAAATAAGGGAGACAATAAACTCCTATGTGTCTGTTGTTAGGAAACAATTAACTATGTTTTCCCCTAAACAGAACTTACCTATGATGACCCACTTTAACCTGATCACTGAAAAAGATTTGAGTTACACTTTACATCATATGAAATCATCCACCTGCTCCATGACATCATACCCACCAGTTTATTCTCAAAGGTCTCAGAGGTTTTTGCTTCTGATCTTTTACTCATAATTAATAAGTCGCTCTCCTCTGGAGTCTTTCCTCAGGCTCTAAAGACTGTGGTAGTTCTCAAAAAGCATAATCTAGACTCATCAATTCTTAGCAATTATCAAACTTACCTTTTCTGGCTAAAATATTAGAAAAAATAGTTTTTCAGCAGATAAATGGTTTTCTGGCCCTGAACAACTGTTTTGATGTCCATCAGTCAGGTTTCCGTCAGCATCACAGCACTGAAACGGCTCTGGTCAAAATATTCAATGACCTCCGTCTAAAACACTGACCGTAATAAAATGTCAATATTAGTTTTACTTGACTTGATTGCTGCATTCGACACAGTTAATCATGATATTTTATTATCACGATTAGAAAATTGTGTTGGCATTTCTGGCAAAGTACTCAGCTGGATTAAATCCTACCTGTCCAACAGAACCTTTTGTGTCCATAGACAACTTTAAATCCAAACTGAATGAAATTACATATGGAGTTCCCCAAGGCTCCATCCTGGGGCCGCTTCTTTTTAATATGCTTCCATTAATTCAAATTATACAAAATAATAAGATAGAATACCACAATTATGCCGATGACACACAGCTATACATCAGTCTTTCACCAGGAGATTACAGTCAGGTCCAAATACTCACTAAATGTATTGAGCAGATTAATGTCTGGATGCGCCAAAATTTTCTCCAACTAAATAAAAACAAAACTGAAATATTAGTGTTTGGACCAAAAGAGCATAGATTAAAAATAATCAGCCACCTTCAGTCTACTGGATTAAAATGCTATGATGAAGCCAAGAATCTGGGGGTGATCACTGATCCCGATCTAAACTTTAATAACCACATCAAATCTATCATAAAAACATCATAAACTACCATCTAAAAAATATTGCTAAAATTAGACGACTCAAGTCCCCACAAGATTCTGAAAAATTAGTTCATGCCTTTGTTTTTAGTAGACTCGATTACTGCAGTGGTATTTTTACTGGATTATCAAAAACAAGCAATCAGACATCTCCAGCTTCTCCAGAACGCTGCTGCAAAAGTCCTGACTAAAACAAAAAGAGATCAGCATGTCAGTCCAGTTCTAACATCCCTGCACTGGCTGCCTGTTGGGTTGGAAAGTTCCTTCTTCCTTAATAAATAACGTTATTGTAAAAACTCCATTTTTGTATTTACTCGGGATAACTTTAATATTACACTTTGTTTGAGGTTATAAAACAATTATGCGTGATGAAAGAAATATTAACAGAGGAAATCTGTAAGTTAATACTTTTTAACACAACTCAAGGTGAGATCAGACTTAGAAAAAGTGAATTTTTAAGTGGACAAAAACTATCTAAGTGTAATAAAGCTAATTTTATTTCAACATGTTCAAAATTAAACATCCCTCTTTAAGTAAAATATTTTTATATTTTAATAATATTTAATTGATTATTCATAACGAGATAAAAATAGTTGTCATGAAAGGCAAAAATAAGTCAAAATTCATGACTAAAGTCCTACTTCAAATTTTAATATTCTACACATAAATACTCAAGATACGAGCAAATAATCCCAAAATGACAGACATTGTTCCTACGTATTAATAACTTTATGATATTAGGGAGGGAAAAGTTGAGTTTTTTACGCGAACCGGGTCAGATGTAACGGAACATCACCGGTACCAGCGGCAGGAACCTACCTGCTCCAGGTCGCTGTCGTTCAGCGGGTGAACTTCCCGGGACTTGAAGCAGTTCTGACATTTGCTCTTACTGAAGACGTTCGGCTGGAACCGGCGGCAGGATCCCGTCGCCTTGTCGCCGGACATGTCGTCCAGTCAGCGGGTTCCGCTTCAGCGGAGCCGGAGAATCCCGAAAACAAGCCGCCGCCGTCCCGCTTCGCTCCCCGGCGTTGAGTGAAGCGGGTTTCCCTGGCCTGGCATCTGTCACACGGAGCTCTCCTGACGATGGTCGTCACGGTCAATGCGTCTGACGTAGACATGAACCATCCACATCCGGCTGAAACTTAAAAAATAAAAGTCATTTTTCTTTGGGTTTTGGAATTAAAAAATTAAATGATACATTTTTCACTACAAAAAATTTGTGCCGATACACAAAAAAATAATTCTTCTGATTTTTTTTATTTATAACAATTTAATATTTTATTTGATGTTTTTTTTTTAAATTATAAAAATATATAAGTAAATTTCTGTATTGATAATGTAATTTTTAAAAGGGTAAATAACATGAACAAACAACAGCTACAATAATCAAGTAGGTTACAAAGATTGCAAAAACAGCCATTTTTATTAAAATGGGTGCTATGAAATTTTCAGACTTGGTTTAATTTAAAACTTAAATGAGAACATTTACTTAGTAGAGAAATAAGCACTAAATTGTATTAAAGTAAGTTTATAAATAATAAAGAAAGTTCTAAATACATATAATGATGGAAAAGATCAGCTGAAATTGTGATGGTAATGGAAATGTTTAAAAACAAAATATAAATGACAACTTTATATTTTATCTTATTAAAATATGAATAAAATATACTTCATTGATAAATTTCTTTTTGTAGAAATGTATCTACAACACAGCATTAGAACACATTTACCAGTAAACACATCAAGTAGTGTAATATTTTTATTTATTTGTGTTCAATATGTACAGAAAAATCCACATAAGCAGTCAGATACAGGGAGACAAGCGTTTATTCGAGGCAATGGCAGTGGCAGGAGGTTAAAGAAACTAAAAACTTTCCTTTTCCTTTACATTTTTGGCCTTCCGAGTCGCGTATAAAACACACAGTAGCTGCTTCAAACCAGCTGATATGTTTGATTCACACAATAAAACACACATCTACACAGAAACAGAAATTATTCTGTTTATCCAAGACAATGTTTGCTCAGGTGTCTTTTATTTCAAAGCAGAATATTTTAAATATACTAAAATCATTTCAAGATGCAACAGCAATAAAACAGTAACCTGTGAATTATTCGGTGCATCTTCTACAAATCTAGAAAGGTGCTACTCTAAACATGTGTTTAACTGTTTTTAAAGTGCTTTACTGTTTAAAAATTTAGGAAAAATTGTTCAATACACTTTTAAAATTGACCATTTGATAAGCCTTCGCTCTTTGTGTGCTCTAGTGCCCCCTACTGGTGGCAGCTAAAAATACACGGTCTGTGGATCCACTAAAGGTCAGATGTGGCTTATAAAATAATAAAATATAATTAAATACATGTAAATATATTACTTCATGAGGGTAAGAACCCTAACTTAAACATTTATTTTTATAGATTTTAAATAAAAAAAGGTTTAGCAAACGGTCAAGTTTCCATTTGGGTAACTGGAGCAGCTTGACGTTTGTGCTTTTATTTCCAAATTAATGTTTCATATTTACATAATTTACTTTAGCAGCAAACCTGCACAGTAGAGGTTCAAAGGAATAATAATATATAGGGCAAAAAGCAGGATATATTTAGTGTATAAATTCAATAAATATTTCTCTGCAGCAACATTTCATGATGGGTTTTTAAATGTAGAATAAATAAATAAATGTTTGTGCTCTGGAGGAAAATCTGGACCGAAGAAAAGTTTGTTCTTCCTCAGCGACGCTCAGGCAGTTTGAGTTTGGATTGAATACGCCTCTCTGTCTCGCTGCTCCGCAAACACGACTCAGGATTTCTTCTTCATCACCATCATCATGATCATCATCATCACCATCATCATCATCGTCAGCAGCAGCAGCAGCAGGACTTTTCCAGGATCAAATTCCCAGAATTCTCATTTTTATCCAGATTTACAATATAAATACAAAAGTTCACCATTTTTTCATGGTAGATATTTCTAGAATGGTCAGGATGGACAGATGGAAAAAAGGAAGGAAGGAAGAAAATTGTGAAGGAATGAAGGATGTGAGTAAGGAAATGAGAAATAATGGACACAATGAAGGAAAGACAGAATGGAAAATGTACTGAAAAATATAATTTCCAAAGTTTTTCTGATTTTGTTTTCCAGACCTAAAACTTTCCTGACTGTAATCCCAGATTGATCCAGATTCCATGGAAACGCCAGGCTGTGTTTAATCTGGATGAATTAATCTGAGGTTCTGGACTCTGTGGCGCTCCGGGTTTAGAGGACGATGACACAGTGACGGTTTTCCAGCTTCCCTCCAGAGGAGGAACAGGAAGCGGGCCGACCAGCGGTCTGGTGGATCAGAACTCGTGTCGGTCGGTGGATCAGAACTCGTGTCGGTGGTACATGTCCGGGTCGTAGTATTTGGTCACCACCACTCGGTTAGCAAACTTACGGCCGGTCAGGGCCTGCATGGCTTTCTGACAGTCTGCAGGAGAAACGTACTCTACAAAGATCTGGAGGAAAGGAGCAGAGGAACGGATCAGAACTGACCCGTTATGTAACTACCTGTTCTCATGCAAACCATGCAGCTGTTAAATACATGCTAGTGGTCATGTTTCCATCTAGTTGAAAAATTTGAGCAAACTTTTAAAATGTTTAAAAGAAACTAATTAGGAAATCTGATTTTCCATTAATCGTTTCTGATGCGATTCTTCCAAATGTGAATAAAAGACGCTGAGGGAAACATGGCTCGGAAGTTGAAGTAGTAGAAGTTTTTCCACATTAACCCACAAGATGGCAGCAAAGAGCCAAGTAATACTTCAGCTCAGGTGTGCCTGTTTGTAAAAGCTTAATCTTTTCTACATGCGACTTCAACCGGTCCAAGAGTCTCAGAGCGAACCTTTCCACAGCCGGGGACTTCCACGCCGTCGACGGGCCGGGGGATCTCGATGGAGCGGACGTTGCCGTACTTGCAGCACTCCTCGCGGATGTCCTCCAGGATCTCCTCGTAGTCGTCGTCGTCCACCAGCTCCTCTGGCATCACCATGTTAAGGAGGCACAGCACCTCAGTGGGCAGGCTGGAGTTCTGCAGCCGCTGCAGCCCCGGCACCTGCAGCGTCACCGGCGTCTCGATGATGGAGGTCTGCAGACGGACAATGAGCTAACACAGGGCTTTTCAAAGTGAGGGGCGCGAACCAATGAGGGGTGCCAGAGCTCTTCAGGTGGGGCGTGACACAAGGAAAAAACATGAACCAGAAAAACTAACATTTAACCAACTGTATGTGTAATCATTCATCCAGCCGTTGTAAAAGTGAATTACTCCTGCAGTCACTACTTGGAGCTTATTAAATTAAAAAACTTACTGAAATTTAGTTTATTAATACAAGGTTCAATTATTGTGTTGATTTCAAAGAATTATTAATTTATTTTTTCCTCTTTATCTCCAGGTCAGTAGGTGGCGGTAATGCACCAGTCGCCATAAAAACAAAGAAGAAAACTTGATACAAGTTATGAAACTGACATTCAGCTCGTTTGGATCGTTTTGTTCATGGTTAAATTTTACCACTAGAATTTTTTTGTCTCTTTTACCACCTCTGTGTTTGCAGAACAGAACTTCATAATGAACTTTAATTATTTTTGATAAGTTTATCTATGAAACTATTAAGGATCTTCAAATAGCCCCTGTGGGTTATTTTTGTCTAATGTCTTAAAGGTTCTTAACAATTCAGCAAAGCTGCCATTGACCCATTTATTTATTTCATGGTATTTTTTTTACATATTTTGACATGTTAATGTTAATATTCCCAGTGAAGTGACTGTGATGCCTGAGCTTATTTTCACTTTATGCTAACAGAGTACTGAATTAAAATTTGAGGAATAGCTTTTTGTTTGTTGCATAACACGTGATTAATCGATTATTGAACAAAGTAATTTGTAATTAATTTAAAATCTCATTTGCATTAAGTTTTAAATGTAAATTAAAAACTTAAATTAAAATAAGTTTTAAAGAGGCAGGAGGATCAAACTGATTGCTTAAGATTGTTTGTGTCGTTGGCATAATTTTGTCTTTGTGTATTTATTTGATATTTTACTTATTCAACACATTTTTGGCACTTAAGAGCAAATTTATAATTTTGCCTGTTTATTCTCCACAAGCTCCTACAACAAATCTAGTTTTCTGTCAACATCCCATTGCAAAACCCAAGTCCAGATGTAATTATTATTAATCCTAATGTTACACATAACAGAGACATAATGAACAGATCTGCTAATTTAAAGTTGTAGTTCTCCCACATTGTGAAAACCCCTGACCTAATTCATATTTGGCTCATTTTTGAGTCATACGTCGCATCTCAAACTCACAGGATTAGCGTTTTTGGCGCCCACGCTGGCCCTCTGGACGATGAGCTTTTTGTCGCCCAGCTGCATCCCGTTGAGTCCGGCGACCGCCTGAACAAAAACAAGAACAGCTTCAACCGACGCATCTGTGTTTCTGTGTTTGATACGATGTAAAGCACTTTGAAATGCCTTGGTGCTGAAATGTGCTATACAAATAAAATTTGATTGGTTGACTGATTGATCCAACCGCCTGCTGAAGTGGTTGGATGCAGGAGAGCGTTTACCTGGTCGGTGGCGCTGATGTCGACGTATTCGCAGAAGGCGTAACCTTTGGACAGCGATGTGGCGCTGTCCTTCACCAGGTTGAAGGCTTTGAGCGGCCCGAACGACGTCAGCAGCTCCTTCACCTGCAAACAGCAGCCAGAATCGCACTAAGAGCAGAAATCCCTCTGAACGCCAGGGTGCAGCGCTGCAGCACTGCATGGCTGCAGCACTGCATGGCTGCAACACTGCATGGCTGCAGCACTGCATGGCTGCAGCACTGCATGGCTGCAGCACTGCATGGCTGCAACACTGCGACGCTGCATCTTCATCCCTCATCACTGACATGAAAAAGCATCCACCCCCCTGAACTGAAAGGTGCGGCATGCACAGTGCTCAGACTGCATGGAGAGCATCTGTGGACATCAATTTCCTGACACAGTTTCTCAGTTAGATTCAGGTCTGGACTTTGACTAGGCCATTCTAACACATGAATATTCTTTGATCTAGACCTCTAAAAATGATCTATTTCTTTATTTAAAACTAAAATGACCAAAAAAATAGATTACATTTTTTTCTCCTCCACAATAAACTAAGCATGAACTTTTATTGAAACGTCCCAAAGAAGAAAATGTATCAATCCTCTTTTTGTTAATGTTTTATGCTGTTCTTTGTTTTAAAATCTAAACACAGAAATAAAACAAACATTTCCTACAGTAGATATCCATGTTATTTTTTCATAAAAGGTTATTTAATATCTCTGGCTCTAAATAAGTTTTGTTCATCTGGACTCTTCAGTTTATAGAGGCTGCAGATTCCAGGTTTAGGGAAATAACATGTTAGTTTTCAGCCCTAAATTAGTGACCCTGGAGTGCAGCTCCCTGAATCCAAATGCATGCCACACTTTTCAGAAAAACACTGAATCCCTTCCTCTTCTCTAAGCACCAGACACTGTGTCGGTTCTTCACCTAAAACCCAAATAAAATGAAGTTTGTTTGCGTAATGTAAGTAGTTAATATTTTAATAACTTGCCCAGACTTTTTAAAGCTAAATAAAAAAACCATCCAATCAAAGCTTACCTTTACAGAAACCCCTCAGCCCCCCCACTGCTAATTATCACCACTATGTCTTAATGAGCTGCTGTGTTTCCCCCCAGATAACCAGATCCTAAGCGCTCCAAAGGCATGATGGGAAACAGAGAGCCTGGCGGCTCGCTGCGGATCCGAGTGTGGGCCAGAGATTCTTACTTGCCTTGAGTTACATGTTGGCATGGCAGCGGTGGATGAGTACTACTGAACAAATTATGAGCGCAGACTTAACGATCTTACTGGCCCCTAGCTGGGGACAAAGTGGGGGGACAAAAATGAAAGAGCTGTGAGTATCAACGCAGAGCAAGTGACTGAAATTATTCAGGAAATAAAGAGGAAAAAGAGAATAACAGACATCAGGCTGCATGAGCAAAGAGTAGCGGCTACATCTGAACAACGTCTGACTCAAAAGAAAAGTAAACTCAGTTTTCCTGCAGCTGGAGGCGTTTCTGGAATCATTCAGGGAAGTTTCAGCCAGTCGTCCTCATCAGCTGGCATCAGTTCAGAGGCTTCATGGTTGGAGATGAAAACTCATTTTACAGAACCTGGTCATGAATGTTAGACCTGCTTCATACCTTACATCTGGACTAGAAACTCTCACAGACTGCAGACGTTTCACTTTTTAATATCTGATAAACATCTCTGACTGCAGATAAAACTATCAAATTTCTGTTCCATCCAAAGGAGCAGACACAATGTCGACCTAAACGCAGAAAAACACCAAACAATTGAAAAAATCTAGAAGGGCAAATTTCAACTACCTGATAAAAAGCTTGGCTTATATTTTATTAAGGTGGACTTTTTCTTTGAGAAGAAATAAATGATGCTTATAAATAATAAAGCTAAAATTTACTTACCTTTCCTAAGTCATTTCGCTTAACATTAGATTATTATTAGGACTCTTTTACATCAAGAATGTAGATCATGTTGGAGCTACCACAAAATATTTGACATTATTACAGTCAGATTCCTACATTATTATCCTAATTAAAGGTGCCATGTTTCTACAGGAAGCCTCGGCGGCCATTAATGCCCGATTGAGAGACTAAAAGCTCAGCGTGAGAGAGAAAAGAGAGGAAAACAAGAGAAGCTGTGCAGACTGCCATCGGTAAATACCTGGTCGTCGTTAAGGTAATTAGGAAGGCCTCCGATGAAAAGTTTATGAGGCGAGTCAGGAACGACTGTGGAGACGACGCCTACGCATCGGGAGGACAGGAGAGTTAGAGAGCGCCCAGCAGAGCGGGGCGGCGGCAGCAGAGAGGCGGACACCTGGGACATGGAAGGCCGGCTGCTCCGAGATTCCAGGTAACGGCCGATAGTCATGAGGCCGTCGGATCTTCAGCGACTGACCCTGGAAGATGATCCCGTCAAAGGCCATGGCCTGCGTCGTCTCGTCCACCGACCGGAACTACAGGAGACAAACAGAGACAGGACAGAAACTGGCATCAGGACGTTTATACTATTTAATAAATTCTGTTAATAAATTATATTCAGTACGTTCCAATGAGTCTTGTTTCCAATGATTAAAAGTAGATTTTAAAAACAACTTTTAAGAAGATATTAAACATAGTTTTCATCAAACGGATGTTTTTTAATTTTTTTTATCGGTCTGATGTAATATTCTAATTTTAAATTTCAGGATTTCATAAATCCCCCAAAAAACCCACAAAAAGATGCAGCGGAATAATGCTTCAAAACTTTAAAAAAGCTATAACCACAGGAAGGAAACGACAAAATACTGCAAATGGTAAAGAAAATCAAAAAGTGAGTCCAACTTGCTGAACAGAACTGAAGTCCTCCAGACCACTAGGGGGAGTCTGGAGTAGGTAATACACTGCTGCTCTATAATATTATTAGACATGAAATATAACGCAGCTTTTCCTTTCTTATTCCATCTTTCTTCTAGACATCCTGTCTTTACTGAGGGTCTGGTCATAGATGATTTGTAGGTTGACTCCCCCTAGTGGTCTGGAGGACTTCCATTTTGTGGCGCGAGTTTGCAGCATTTCATATTTGATGGGGGATTTTTTTGTTTTTGCTTTTTCCATTTTATATGCTTCCATTTGCTGTGGTTGAAGCGTTTTTCTGTTGCATTTGTTTTTTGTGTGTTTGCACCTGTCGCGTTTCCACCAAATACACTCTAAATGTTTATTACAAAGTCTTGCAGAAAGTAATATGAATTATTAATGAGGGAAGATTTTCTACAGTATGTGATATTTCTTAAAGAAAAATGAAAATCAGTAAAAACTCTTGTAGGAAAATCAAAGCTTTACAAAAGACTGACTGGAATCTTTAAGGCTGACCTCCAGGAAAGCAAAGTTTTTGTCCTGATTGATCTGGACGGCCAGAACCGGGTTGCTGGGCGCCTGTGAGAGGCCTGCCAGATGCATCTGAGCGTTGAAGAACTCTGCCATCGACTCCTGCGCAGCAGAATCACAAAACGAGATGAAAAACGATGCAGGACTAAGGAACGGCGCAGCGTGGTGCAGCCTTCACCTCCGTTACGCCAAACGGGATGTTCCCGACGTACAGCCGCCTGGCTTGTCTTGTCATCTGACTGCCGACGATGGGAACTTGCGCGGGCGCGGCAGCCACTCCAGTGGTGGCGGCGGTAGCCAGCAGAGCTATGGTCGGGATCTGACCCGCCGCTGAGGGAGAGACGGCGTTGGACAGACGTGAGACGATGCAGCAGATGAAACCGACAATCAAACGCTAAAAGAACTGTCACCGAGTTACGGAGGGAAGGGTACGATCACCTTGCATAGCTTTGTATTGCATCGGTGTGATGTGCTCAAAGCCCGGAGGAGGAACATCCCAGTATTTACACATCTTTTTCTTTCTCGTTCTCCTTGGTGAGCGGCTAGACGGAGAGAATCACCACATAAACCGGTGTTGGTAATAGCTGGTGTCCAGGATCGGTTTGTTTTCCTCTTGGTGAGGGAGGAGCCTGACCTGTGCTTCTTGTGCTCCCTGGAGGAGCTGCGGCGGTCCCGGCTCTTCCGGTCCCGACTGCGGCTCCTCTTCTCCCGGCTGCGGCTCCCTCGGTCTTTGCTCCAGCTGCGATGCTTGTCGCCGCGGCCTGCAGACCCGCTGCAACTCCGCTTCCTGTGCCGCTCCCTCTCCCTCTCTGTGGACAGAGAACCTCCTCCATTAAACACAACAAAACAGAAATCAGGGCTGCAGTTTTCTGACCGATCTTTAAAAACCCAAACTGCTGATTCCAATTTTAGCCGATACAATTATTCTGCCTGAAAAGTCGCAAAATATAGTTTGTCAGGATTGAACCAGAGGTGGGAGGTAACTAAGTACATTTACCTGAGTAGTACTTTTAAAGCAAACATACTTATAGTGGTTTTACTACCTTTTACTTATACTTTAGTAGCATTATTATGACCTATTGCTGCTCTTAAGTCAAATTTCTTCCTACACTTTGAGAAACTTTATAAATATAAACAGGCTTGAGTGAGACCTCCCATTTTTTACAAAAGCTTTGTTTTTTTCTTTTGTAGTAAGATAGAATAAATAATATATATAAAGATTAGAAATACTTGACATTACAATAGGTAATACATTATTTAATACATTTGATGTAGAAAAAACATTTCTTCTGCCTGAATTTAATTTAGAATTATGTTATTATTTTATTTTGTTTTAGTCCTTAAAATACCAGAATCTCCATCTAACTTAATATTTTAACATGGTTAAACATTAAATCAGATTTTATGATCTAATACTCAGTACTTAAGAAGACTTTTGACTTAATATTTGCTCTTATTGGAGTAATTTCTTGGATAACTATTTTTTACTGTTACTTGAGTACATTTATTTCTACTCTAACCAACTCTGGAGAAAGTACATCCAGAAACCTGCTAATTAAATATTTATATGAATGAATAATTGCCATCATATGTGGATTAAAATAATGAGCAAACAATCTATTCTTGTTTAATAAAAACTGTTACAGTTTGTTGTACAATCCTTCCATGCTGGTTGAAAAACCCTTCATACATAATCAATAAAAAATAAAATAATTTGACATTTTGCATATGAGTGGATGTGGACTTCTGACAGCTGCTGCCAACTAAAAGAAATCTAGCTTCTTTTTATTTATTTAATAATAGATATTAAAATAAGAGGATGTTCCTGCCTCTTTCCCCCACAGGTGAGCTGGCAGCCTGTAAATGATGGATGCGGTCTGTGACATGAAGCCGAGCTGAGCCTCATCACCGCCGGGACACGCAGAGAACCATCCGAGCCGCAGAAACATAAAGTTGTCGTCACGCCGGTTTATTCATTCATAAAAATCAGCGAGCTAACGGCACGCGCAGCCGTAACGTCGCTAGCTTGTGCCTTAAAAACCGGGACAGACAGAAAACGCCGACGGAAGAAATTTAAAAATATAAATAAATAAACTAACCTTGTCGGTTCTCGCTCAGTTGTTTCTCAAACTCCTCGAAATCTGACATTATGTCGACAAAAAGCTGCTGCGGAGAGAAAATGCTCTGAGACGACAGAGAGAGAAAATACATACAAACTGTCCGCTGCTGTATCAGCGCAGAGAAGCCGAGGACTCCTCTGTGCAGAGACAAATGAGAACAAAGTACATCCGGTCAGACCTCCACAATAAAAGCTTCGAACCTTCCTATTTCTGGTAGAAAAACAAGATGGCGCATTGCATTTGTTCTCTGAAGTTGGAAGCTGTTCCAAGTCGGAAAAATACGAAAGCTCGCAGTGGGAAATACTGTATATAAATTGCATCTCATTTACAGTGGCACACACAGTGTTGTACATCTATTTATGATGATATCTTTTAATGTTTCATATCTTAAATACTGAAAAATACACAGCTATTATCATGTATTGCTAATGGTGGCTAGTTGGGTCTTTAAATTACTTATTGAAAGTTAAGAACTTTAATTCATTTGCAAACTAATTTTCTAACCGGTTTTAGAATATGGGCCAGAGTTGGTAAAGTTTTAATAATCTGTGAGTCTCCAACAAGAGAGTAAATACACTTTTGAGTTTCAACACAATCCAATCGGTCCTCAGTGGGATCAATCAGTGGGATTTTATAACTCTGCACAAAAATGTAGATTTTACCACACACATTACATGATATTATATCTTTATATTTACATGCTTTTATTATCGTCTTCCTGCAGAACTTTGGTGTTTATTCCAGTTGCCAAGGGGTAAGTTAAAACTTTTCTAATTGACAGAATTCATATAACAGTACATATGCTGAGAAATTTGTTCTAAAAATTAAAAACTAAAGTAGGACTGAAATAGTTAATTAGATTAACTGTGATTGAACTAATTTATTTATAAAATAATAATTAAATGGAATATACAGACTCTGAAAAGGCAGTTTGCTAAAAGAACAACATATCTAGAGCCATAACTATATATCTATATTTACATTTTGAATTTATGGTGAAGAACTACCTTCTTTGTAAATTTGTTCTACCCAGAACTGGTGAAATAGTTTTAGCTTCACTTGGTTCAAATTATGAAAAAAAGCAACAACTTATATTTAGGATCTTTTAGATTAATTTAATATAATAAAAATTGCTCACCGGATCAGCGCTACATTTACTGAACACGAATGCTGTTATTGTATTTTAGGCAATTAGATGATTATTTTCTTATTTGAAATGAATATAATTATTTGCATTCTGTTATGTATTTCTGACATTGTGTAAAATTAAATGAAAAATCTGCAGAATGTGCCAAAAAATGTTTATCTGATTAATCAATAGAATAATCGATTACTAAATGAATGTTTATCTACAGTCGATGATCATTTAACAGGAAGATGTTGATCTCAGATTGAGAACAGCGGTCTGGTTTTGCAGCCGGTGGAATCGTCGTGTCACTCCATACATACCATGTTGACAACGCAAGGAGAACAAACCAGTCAGCTGTGCGGCTATTAAAAGAGCTCAAATCCCAAAGTATTGCTCTGGAGGGCCGGCCAGTTGTCGTGCTGGAGGAGCCGTGCTGAGGCGTGAGGCTCCAGCTCCTCAGGAGGCGAATCAAAACCGACAACCTACAGTCGACTGGGAAACAGTGAGTGGGAGCCCCATTACTCCTTTGGCTAGATCACTCTCTCTCTCTTACTCGTAATTTAAACTCTTTAATGTGCCTGAAATGTAAGGAATATAGAAAGACAAAGCAGAGTAGAAGATAAACTCCTTTCTTTCCTCCTAATCAAGCTGTTGAAGGATTCAGTGACGTTGAAAAGTTCAGCATCTATTTTAGTTCTGCTTTATATAGAGAGAGCTTAACTTGGACAAACGACTGGAGCTCAGCAGCATAGCTCCAAGTCAAAAGGTTATTTTCATGTTTCCAGCTGGATGCTTCATGTTGCATGTTGGTTTTATCATGTTAGATGAGAGAAACTGGAACAACACTTCCAGGTGAGATAGGCTCTGGGACTCCGGCCTGCAGCTGCGTCACCCTCAGATCCAGGAATAGTTTTCAGTCTTTGGTCGTATTTGAACAGTTTCTAGCCATCCTGTGTTTCTGAGCACTTATATTAATCATTTTATTTGTTTCACTGTGGCAGTATGTTTCAGTGTTTGTGTCTTTTCTCAAACACTGAAAAGACACAAAATCTTACCAAGTATCTTCGTCTAGTTTTTAGTACAAATATCTTACTTGGCAAAACTAATTTATAAGTAAATGTTCAGCAAGAGCAGCTTGATTTAAGTAAGTAATTCCTTAATATTGATTTAAAAAAGTTCTAGTTTCACTGAGGAAAATGTCTTACTTTAAGTGAAATAATCTGCTGGTGGAACTAAAACCTTTTCATCAACATTTAGGAATTATTGACTTAAAACAAGCTGCTGTGTCTTGCAGGAAACCTTGTAAGTTAATTTGTCTTAATTTAAATTTGATAAGAAATTTGCTCTAAAAATAGATTTAACTACTTGGTAAGATTTTATGTTTTTGCAGTGAACTAAACAACTTTTTTCTGTTTGTTTTATTGTATTTTTGCAGATGTGATAATATCTGCCCTCAGCCATCAGCATCTGCATTATTTAAAGAAATTCATGTGAGATAAAACAACATTAAATTTCTTTTTGGAATTAATAAAGTATTTTTGGATTTGAATTATTTTTCAAATGAAATGTTATAACTTATAAGGGCTTCATGATGCTGTTTGTTGATTATTTTTCTAAAAACAGCTGAAGCTTCACAGAACAGCTGGAGGTTAAATGAAACACAGATGGACTAAAAGTTATGTTTCACTTTTAAAACAACTTAATAGTTCTGTGCTTTTGGTGTTTTTTAAATCATAAAATTGCAAGAAAAGAAAATAAAGTCTGTTGCTGCAACATGACCAACATACAATCATTTTAGAAAATATCTTTTATAAAGTATTTGCCTTCAAAGTGGCTTCTTTGCAATCAATTCTAGGTAAAAATTCAAGATTTTACCTTAAAAAGGTCTAAGTTATTGGTACTAATGATTTACATCTACGTACTATAGATGTTTTATATTATACAAATATTTATTATTCTGTATACAGCCAGTATTTTCATTTTCATCGTGTTTAAATTGTGTTTTCTGTCTTTGTTTCAGAACCTTAAGAGCTCATAGTTACATAGAAAAATGATAGTAGAGGGTGAGATGAGTTCCAATGTGTCAGAGACGGTGAGACGACTGGAATGAGAATCTATTCAGCAGAAACTAAATCAATTTTAACATCCATCTCATCCCATGTTTCTACTGAAATTAGAATCATCTTTCATTTAAAATTCGCTCACATGCTTACGCATAATATAACAATTATTTACAACGACCTTTCACGACATTCATGGGAATAAAAAAGTACACTCACTTTTAGTTCTGGGGTTTTTCATACCTGTTTTCCTAAAATGTTCAATTATTTAAATCTAACTTGAAGTGCATGAAACCCAACAGATATGGAGAACCACTGAACAGAGTGTAGTTACTTTATATTTTCTGCCATGACTGTATAATGTAAATAATGGTGGTTTGCAAACATTATTTGCTTTAATTCAATGTGTCTTTTTGAAATACTTTGAAATCTGCACATGTTTGTCTTTCTGCTCAGTATTTAGTATACAAGCAGATATGAGACATTAATTCCTTCTACACTTTCAGTAACATTCACAAAAATTTTTGAATGAAAATTAAGAACAACAAAGAACAACAGAATTTTGAAGCGCTCCATTTCAGATTTGATTTTAATTTTGCTAAGCTAAGTAGGAGCTAGTTGATACGATATACATTTGTTGATTTGATTTTTAAAAAGTGCAGAGTAAAAAACGAGTGTAAATATACATAATTGAAGGTTTTTTAAAGTGAGCTTGAAAGTTTGTGGTTCAATGTTGATTTGAGTGTTTG
This sequence comes from Xiphophorus maculatus, assembly GCF_002775205.1. Classification (NCBI taxonomy): domain Eukaryota; kingdom Metazoa; phylum Chordata; class Actinopteri; order Cyprinodontiformes; family Poeciliidae; genus Xiphophorus; species Xiphophorus maculatus. Next base: position 1,120,993 of record NC_036458.1, read on the forward strand.
AGAATAAGCATCTCTTTAATTTTAGCTACTTAGCTAGGCTAAATAGCCTAGCTACAATCATTAGCGAGGCTAACTAGCTGACAGCGGTGACAACTGCCCGCTAGTTCCAAAAATTTATTTCAGTGAATTCTGTAAAAATAAAAATAAAAACTAATGAAATATGTTTATTTAAGTACAGAAGTGTTTTGGTTTGAAATTGGCGTCTATGTTAACTTTTCTCCTCGATGTCATTTATTTTATGCTAAACTAAAATAACCATCGTAGCTTAGCACAAGCATCGATAAGCATGTTGTCTGAAAATATTGGGAATTTTTCTTTCATATTTTTGCTTGAGCATCTTCATCGACTTTATTGTCAACATGGCTGTTGGACATCTAATGTAAAATGAAACAATCTTCCAGGACAGCCCTCCAGAGATGGACCCTACATGGACCACCACCATCCTGGTGGTTCCCTGCGTTGTGGTGCTAACCGCTGGATTTTTTTACCTCTATGGCGCCATTATCAGTCTGCTGTCTAAAACATCTGTACGGAATAAGGTGGTGGTAATAACGGACGCTTTATCTGGGCTGGGAAAAGGTAAGGCAGACATAAAACATTCCCGTCTTTGAAGGCTGGCTTAAATGTTCCAGTTTTTTCTGTTTCTGGTGCAAAGAGTGCGCAGGTGTTTTCCACAGAGGAGGATCCAGGCTGATCCTCTGTGGGAAAAGCTGGGAGAAGCTGGAAGGACTTGCAGATGAACTGGAAAACGCTTCAGATCCTACAGCAGTAAGTAGAATCAGCAAGAAACAAGAAAGAAAAAATATTAATAAATGGTGTAAAGCAGCGATTCTCAAACTGCAGATAGCATTAGCTTCTGGACGGAAACCGACACAGAAAGCTACAAAATAAACTTGTAAATGCTTTTTCTAATTCTTATTCACTATTCAATCATTTTCTTTTACATTCATTTAGCATAATTTCTGCCTCATAACTTCTGATTTTAATCATCCAGGTCTTGGAGAGGTTTGCAGCAGTTTCCTCTTTTTCTGGACAGAAACTTCCCCATTTTGCGCTTGAGGAGCAAAGCAGCTTAATAAATTTGTTTCTTCTTTCTAATCAAGATTGTTTGCATAAAATGTGCTAAAAATAACTGTCAGTATTTACCCTGTAGTCTTTGTATGTTCAGATGACTGTTTTATTTGTTTTTATTGGTGATTACTTTTATCTGTCCTTATGTTTGCATTGTTACATGTTGAATTTTAATCTCACTGTATGTTTTGGGGACTACAGGTGGAAATTAGCCTCCGTAGCTACAACCTGCTACAGTATATCTCTCCTTCACTGGTTAATGTATGTCCAGTTAGAAATAACATTTTAAACAATTATCTTATCCAATATTTTTAGTAATTATTGGTAAACAAATTACATTTTATGATAAAATATTATTAGATTTTTTTTCTTCTCGCTTTCCATTCAGTTTTCTAAAGCCCGCAGCGCCCTCTGGTGGCCTCCCACAGTAATGCACAGGAAGACGTCAGATTTGATCTGCTTTTATTGTTTTCAGGTTCTAAATGTTTCTAAAGTTTGACAGTCCTGCAGATATTATTGTGGCAGTAAAGTTTTGAGTCTGTGGACTCTAACATTCAGTGAATACACAATAAACTGCAACATTTAACTTAAAACAATTCATCTACAGAGAAACGGTGTAGAGGTATTTTTTCTGGACCTCAGAAAAAGAGCTGAGTTGTGAATTTTTTAGCTCATGAAACTTACCACTGAGTTGTGTCCTCGTCCTCAGACTTTCCCTCCAAAGCTTGTGCTGCTGGACTTTGGAGACATGGACAGCATGGCGGCGGCGGTGGCTGAGGTTCTGGACTGCTACGGCTGCTTGGACATCCTCATCTTCAACAGCAGCATGAAGGTCAAGGCTCCGGCGCAGAGTCTGTCTCTGGAGACGGACAAGCTCCTCATGGACAACAACTACTTTGGACCCATCACTTTGGCTAAAGGTAGCTGACTGGAACATGTTTAACTTAATTTTTATTTTGTTTCTATGACGATGTGACGTCTGTTTCAGGTGTGCTGCCCTCCATGGTCTCCAGGAGGAGCGGTCACCTGCTGCTGGTCAACAGCATCCAGGGGAAAATCGCCGTGCCTTTCCGCACCGCGTGTGAGTTGGAAATAAAAGATTAACTCAGAGTGTTACTTCATAAGGCATTCACAAAGACGAGCCAGCTAGTGTAAAAACATAAAGCTGTTTCTCACCGGTTCCAACATCATAATCAGTTATGAAAATCATATTCATTGTAGCAGCTCCTCATAAAGTTTCAGATTGTTTCCAACCTTACTGTGACAAATATCTTAATTAATAACGCTGTTATTCAAATTAGTCACAATTTTCAAGGTTTGGTGTAGAAAAAGCAACACCAACAGAACATGATGAAACACGGTGGTGGCAGCATCATGCTCTGCTTTGTCAGTGTGGAAGATGAGTGATTTTTCCCCAACATTACACAGAGCATAAGAATGCGTTAAAATAAACTATTCCGTAGAAGACAGAGTCCAGAACAAACCGGCGGTCCAACATCAGAACGTTGGATTGACTTATTGACTTTTCTCTTCTAATAGATTCACTTGTTTTGTTTTTTCAGCTGAATAATACAGAATAAATTCATATTAAAGGTTAAAATTATTCAAAAAGCTTCAGTTTCAAAAGAGACTTTTTTAGAGACGTAGGTGTCGCGGGTTTGCATGGGAATCCGGTTATGTCCTAGTTAAAGTTTGCTTCATGAAAACCTGCCAGTTTTGGTCGGAGGTTTGGATTCGAGGTTTTTTTCCAGACGCAGCTTCCAAACATGCAGTCCAGGCGTTTTTTGACTGCCTGAGAGCCGAGGTGGAGGAGTTCGGCGTCTCCGTCAGCACCGTCAACCACACCTTCATCAGCTGCTCCGCGGCGCCGGCCTCGACGTCCCTGCTGTGGCCCCGTGAGTAAAATCAGAGGTTCAAACCCAAACCGTGTTTAGGTTTAGAGGTTGAAGGTCTGTGTTGTGTCTGCAGTGCTGTTCAGCAGGAAGCCAGGCGGCGTTTCTCCAGACGAGGTCACCGCTGAGATCATCAGGACGCTGAACAACAAGAGGAAAGAAGTGCTAATCGCTCCCTCGCTTCCCAAGATGGCCATTTATGCCAGATCGTTCTTCCCCAACGTTTTCTTCGCTGTGATGGCTGCAGGCGTGAAAAACTCTGCTGCCTCTGAGAACATGTGAAGATCAGCGACCTTTTAATTAAGGTTATTAACAATTGATGGCTGAAAATGACATGAAATCGTTTTACCACTCTGAGACGACCTGCTCCATCCTGACATCATTAACCCTCGTTTAGAATCCGGTCTGATCATTGGTCTGATTTAGGGGAGGTTCTCCTGCTTTAATTTCTAGCTTGTTATTGCTATTATGATGTAATAACTGCCTTTACTGTTTGGTGTCTCAAATAAGAATAATGTAAAAATGCTGCTCAGCATTTTGTGTAAAATGGTTCAACTGGTTCCCATCATTTATGTCTATTTTTACCTTGACTGGGTACAAACATGATTCATATACACTGCAAGTATTTAAACTAAACATATGTTACAACTTTCTCAGATTGCAAAAGATAAATGAAGGTGATGACAATTATATCTTATCAAATGTATTTAAGATAACTAAATAAATCTCTAAATTTAAATCAAAAGCCTCTTGTTTTAGTTTAAGCAATATTTTATACCTATACACACATTTTAGATTTTTTTTAAACAGAACAAATGAAAGTTTTTCTTTTTCTTTCATTTTTAAGTCAATTTTGTTTTGATTAAAAATAAAAAACTTTAATAAAGATCAAATTACTAATTTTAATTCAAACATATCATGTTTAAGTTTGTATTGAGATTGATTCATTTTATTCTTTAGAGTCAAATATAAAAACATGCTATTTTTTCTTCATTTAAGGTGAACATTTATAAGAGTATTTTAGATCTTGTTTCATTTATTTCAATTTCCAGGTTACACATTAATATAGAATTTTATTTTTTTAAATTACGGATTGTTTCTATTTATTCAGTGTGATTTTATATATCCATCCATCCATCTTCCGCTTATCCGGGGTCGGGTCGCGGGGAGAGGGAAGTCTGGGCCTCCCTTCAGAAGGGAGGCCCAGACTTCCCTCTCCCCAGCCACTTTATGTAATATATAAAATATATATTTTATATATATATGTCTTATATATAAAATATATATTTTATATATTACATATAGAAATATCTGTCATAGTTTGTAAATATACAATATTTTGGAGGTCAAAAGTACATCACGATGATTTCTGCGTGTTTGCGCCCTCTGGCGGACAAACTGCAGAACGACTACTTTTGACCACACTGCGCATGTGCAGTGTGTTTGTACCGCGTTAAATGGCTTTAAAAATAACTTCTAGACTCTTTGGACTGACTCGCCGGGTCGTTTCCTGCCATACCGCCTCCTCCAGCTGCAGCGGACGGTTTAAAGTCCAACATGACCGACAGAACCGACGCTTCACGGTCACTACGGGCAGCAGCGGCGAAGGTAAACTCTCAGCCGGAGAGAAGGCCCTACAGCCGGGGTAGATCCACCAGGAGAGCCCCGGGTCCACTTCGGGCCTCACGAAACATATGGATTAAATAATCTCCAATAGAAACATTCATATTTTTATTCCCGCCGCTAAATTTAATCTGTTGTTTTCATATAGAATTCAGCCGAATTACGTTTAGATTTATGTAATTTTAAGCTACCGTCTGTTTTAACAACTTATGTCCAAGCAAAGTCTGTTAAACTAACCGGGTCAACCCGAATAATGGTTCGGCTGATACATGAGAGGCATATAGCAGATATTTCAATGCATTTTGTGGACAAAAGAAGCACAGCTAGTAGATTATTATTTTGGATCTAATCTAAATGAGCATTAAAGGTTAAACCTTCATAGAATAGATTTAGTTCTGTACACTGCAAAAACACAACATCTTACAACTAGACCAAGAATTCCTGGTCTAGTTTTAAGTGCAAATATCTTAGTACATTTAAAATGGGACAAAACTAACAAGCAACTTTCCAGCAAGAAATATGAGCTTGGTTAAGTCAGTAACTTCATAATATTGATGAAAAAAACTAGTTTCACTGGCAGATTATTTCACTAATATATTTTCACATTTTATAAGTGGAACTAGTACTTTTAAAATCTATATAAAGCAATTGCTGACATAAAACCAGCTCCTATTTCTTTCTGAAAAGTTTGTAGTAAGTTAGTTTTGTCCTTTTTCTAGTGCACTGAGGTATTTAGAATAGAATTCAACTTTCTATTCTATTCTATTTGCACTATAACCCAAAATTACCTGGTAAAATTTCTTTGTGCAGTGTCAGGTCTGTTTGGGTTTTTTAATGAAATCATTATTTATCTGTTTTTATTGACAGTATTGCTGCACATTGACCCAGTGAAGTGTGTGTTTCTGTTCTCCAGGGGACAGTGAATGCGCCGTGCTGTGCTACAGGTTCACCGGGCAGAAGGAGGTGGACCTGATGTCCACTTTCGTTCCTGAAACGTTTCGAGGCCAAGGCATTGCTGCTGCCCTGTCCCAGGTAAACTCTACAGCCTGGGTTCTGTCAGGAAGATTTTCAGTGTGGCTCCTCTGATTTCCTGTCTTGCAGGCAGCCCTGGACTTCCTGCTGGAGGAGAAGCTAAAGGCTCGAGTCTCCTGCTGGTACATAAAGAAATACATTGATGAGCAGCCGGAGCAGCAGCAGTATAAAGACTTCATTATCTCCTGACTGCAGCCGATTACTTCATAATCTGCACTTCAAGTGAGATCTGAATCAACTCTTCAGGACCAGTAATGTGTTGAAGCATACTTAGAAAATCTCTGCAATTCTTTTCTAATTTATTCAAATATTTATACAATTTATTCTTGTTTGTAAGATTAAAATTAATTAAAAACACAAAATCAAAGCACATTTTCATTATTAGAGGCAGAAATGATTTGCTAAAAACCAACAGGAAGTGCAGCTGTTGTCACTTTTCATGTAAAGGAAAATGGCCGCCCCTTACTAAAGCTTTCACATCATATAAAAACTAAACTAAAAGTTTCTGTTCTGATTTTATATAACAAACCAGCACAATGTAGAGCATAATTATAAACTTACTGTTTTCAACATTTACAACTAAGAACTTGAGTAGTGTGACATAAAAATACATGTAGCTCCTTTACTCTGATGCCCCTAAATAAAACCCAGAAGTCATGAAATGAGTAAAAAGGGAGAAGGAGCCAAACCCTGTGAAACATGGCGGTGGATGCATCATGCAGTGGGATGTTTTTCTAAAAGTAATGCAGCTCAACAGAAAGTCACTCCACACTTTTCAGATTGGTTAAAAAAATTTGTGGCGTTTGGGGGAAATGTTACACAGGAGCTCGATGGATTCAACATGTTAGAATGAAGCTAAACTTTTTATTTACGGTGCTGCTGTGAAAAAACTAAATCAAACTTCCTCCTGCTACTTCCTGTGTCTTTGTCGTTTTCTCCAGTAGTAACATCCGGCTGTTGATCACATGACTGACGCCGAACATTTTTCAAAATGCATAAATTTTAATATGGCTGAAAATTCACTTCACCATAAAGCAAAAGGTTATTTAATTGAAAAACATTTTGTTTTAAATTAGCGTGAATTTAAATTTGGTGAATTTATTTGAGTAATTTTAAGTTGCGTAATGTTGTGGTTAAAGGAAGGTGTGGTCGTTTCTGCAGTGTCACAGTTATTGACCCAAATATTGAATTTCGACCCAGATTCTCCTGAGTGCTTCCGTTTGAGCATTTCCATAGGAGCTCCATGAAAGAAGACAGAAGTCGTCGTTTCTTTTCTCCTGCCTTTATTCATTCATCAGCATGGCGCGTCCTGCAGGCCTGAACGCATCGCGGCGTTCAGGCGTCACACAGGTGGAGCAGGTGGAGCAGGTAACAGGTAACGGCCAGGATGAGTCCAGTCCACATCATTTTGGTTCCATAAATACAATTTCCACATAATTTTTCCTGGACGTCACTGATACCAACAACGGCTGACTGATCCAGCTCCTAACGTGTGTGTGTGTGTGTGTGTGTGTGTGTGTGTGTGTGTGTGTGTGTGTGGAGAACAGAGAAACAGAAGTGTGGGAATATATACAGTCTGGACCGTAATGGTGCTTTTTTTCTCTTAACACTGCAATAAGGGGACCAAGCAATTTTACACAAAGATTTGTTGCTGCGTTTGTTTCTGTCGGATCGTTTCCTGACCGGCTTTCACTCCATGTATGTGGGGGAGCTGGGAGAGGCCGGCATCTGATCCAGGATCCTGCAGACGTATCCGGCCACGTCCACAGAGCGCTCCTCGTACATCTGAATGAACGGGTCTCTCTGGAGGTTAAGGAAAATAAAGGAATGAAAACGAATTCTAACCATGTCTACAGTTTAAATAAAGCTAAACCTACCAGCAGCTCTCTGTACTTTGGCCTCTTGGATTCATCCTTTGTAAGGCTGGAAATGACAAAGAAAAGCTGCAGTTCCCATCTGTGTCCAGCAGAGGGCAGAAGCGGTTGCTGTGTTTCAGTTTTCTCACCACACGTTGACAAAGGAGATGAACTTCGGGGAGAAGCGCCTCTCGTCTGAGTTGCTGAGCTGCGGCGGATCTCCTCTCACCACCTGAGTCAGCTGGTCGAACACGCTGTTCCACTTCGGGTAGGGGAACCGTCCTGTGGCCAGCTCATACTGACACACACACACACACTGCATTGTTATTATATTTAATAAGGTTTATTGCATAAGAGCCCCAGTAAAACAAACTTTAATCGGATTCAATATAAAGATATTATAATGTAGGGAGATGTTTTCCTTCTAACATCCAGTTCTGAGAACTGAAACCGTTTATGGACAAAAGAATGAGGACAAACAGACGGATGGTTGATTATTGGATTAATGGGTAAATGAATGTTTTTGTGATGGTTTCATGTTGTGAATGAAACGTCATCTCAGATTAGTTTTGTTGCCATAAAGCATCAGGAAGTTGAAGCTGATCAGATTTCAGGATAATCTGATTATTTCACCCAGCAGAGAATCTGCCATCAGAAACCAACAATCAGCTGCAGACGATCCCTGAGCGTGGCGGTGTGGCCACAACAGAAACTGATCGTTTGAACTGACAGTGAGCTGCTGGACCAGCTCTGGTTCTACCCCAGCAGCTCTCTGGGAGCAGGAAAGCAGGATAAACTCACCAGTGTGATTCCCAAACTCCAGACGTCGGAGCGGACGTCGTAGCCCTGCCTGGAGGCGCTGGGGTCGATCCGCTCCGGCTGGAGAAACATCACAAACACAAACACGGTCAATCCTGGGAAAGACAAGATTTTACATTATTCTGGACTTTGGGAAGCAGGCGATATGATTTATGAGCAGAAAGGTTTTCATCTGCAGCCCGCAGGATGCCTCATCCTCTCAGTCACATGCAGCTCCGTCCTCATTCTGCAGAGCAGATGCAGCTGAGAAACTGAGCGCAGGAAGCGCCTCACTGGCCTAGTTAAAGGCCTGAAATAGCTGCTGAGGTCAGCCAGCAGATCCAGCTGCTCTGCACGGCTGCAAGGAGTCGAACTTCTGATCACTGCGAATAAAACCAAGATAATATCTGATCTGTTTTGTTTATGCTTTATGGATCTGGTTCTGTGTCGACCCGATCTGCAGATCCAGACGGAGTCAAGCAGCTTTAACTGAATCCATTGATCATCAGACTAAAGTATCAAACACATTTTAAACCTTTAAACCAGTCCGGCTGTCTGATGCCCAGATGGATTTCTGCTGTTGTTCCGACCAAAAATTACTGATTTTGTGGCAATTTAAAAAAAAATTATTTCAAAGTTTAAATCTAACTTTGATTTTACAAAAAAGTTTAAATTGCTGCACATCATCCTCCAAAAAACAATAATAATAAATAAACCAAGATTTTAACATATTCAATATCTAAAATGTAAAGATTTTCAAATACCTTCCTAAAATATCCTTAATACAAACACATTCATGACAGAGGAGGGGTCAAAGGTCAAAGGAAGAACTCCATATGTCAACGTCTCAAAATGGTTTTTGTCGGCGTGCCGTGGTGGCGTAGCGGTTAGCGCGACCCGTATTTGGAGGCCTTCAGTCCTCGACGCGGCCGTCACAGGTTCGACTCCCAGACCCGACGACATTTGCCGCATGTCTTCCCCGTTTCCTGTCAGCCTGCTGTCATATAAGGGGCACTAGAGCCACAAAATACCCTGGAGGGGTAAAATAAAAAAAGGTTTTTGCAAATAAAGAAATAAATAAAAGGAAATTTTTACTGTTTAGACTTTAGAGAGACGACGTAAACAGGAAGTTCATTAGGAGGTGAATGAAGGGGATTGGCTGAAATTCAGCCCAGTGGCAGCGATTGGTCAGAAAATAGGAAATACAGGAAATGGTCATTCAATAGTTACAATCACAACTTCCTGTAGAGACAGGAAGTTTATGCTTTCTCCTCTTTCACTGCTGAAGGAGACTTTGAGTCTCAGAAAGTAGTTCAGGTTGATTTACTGCAGCTGAATTTAATAAATGTGGTTTTTATGGCAGGTAGTCGTTTACATTGTTATGTAATAACCTGATTTTTGTCTCAGTGAGTCTCTGAAATGAAAACGTGACTCTAAAGGAAGGAACAAAGTGTTACATCCACGGTTTGACTGCAGAGCTCCAACATTTCTAAATAAGTCAGCCGCCGGTCGGCACACCTGGTGCCAGCTGGAAACAGGAAGCTGCTGCTGCTGGGATTCCTGCAGGCTGAGCTCAGCCGCCGCCGCGGAGCGGAGCGGAGCCGCTCTTTATCTTAAATCTTTTAAAGTTCTGCTACTGATGATAATTTGATATGGATGTTTTAAAATATAAAGTATTTCCTCATCTGTCAAACTGAAAGCAAAATGCTGAAAATCCCTCATCTTATCGCAGCGGTAACACCTCCTATTTTTATTCTCATAAAACCTCGTTCTTGATTTATTACAATATTATTCTCTGATTATTTAGACCTTATTCTCATAAGTTTGAGACTTTACTCTTGGATTATCATGACTTTATTCTGGTAACTTTAGGACTATTACTAGAATATAAAGAAAATAATTTTTGCTGAAACAGAACCTCAGATAAAACTCTGTAGCTGGGGGCGTGCCGTGTTGGCGTAGCGGTTAGCGCGACCCGTATTTGGAGGCCTTCAGTCCTCGACGCGGCCGTCGCGGGTTTGACTCCCGGACCCGACGACATTTGCCGCATGTCTTCCCCCGTTTCCTGTCAGCCTGCTGTCATATAAGGGGCACTAGAGCCACAAAATACCCCCTGGAGGGGTAAAAAAAAAAAAACTCTGTAGCTGTTAAATGTCCAATCATCCAATAAAACACCTAGAAAATCACTGAATTTGGGAAAAATCCATAAAAACAATCTGCTTGTCTGATAAGTTGCAACAAAAGAAACTAAATAGTGGCCAACCACAGAATGACAGTTATAAAACATTGATGTTATTTAACAAGCAGAGCTCTGCAGCGGTTACTGACCGCCATGTACGGCCTGCAGCCGGCGTCTCTGGTTTTGGCGATGGAGTCCACCAGCTGGCCGCTGATGCCGAAGTCGCAGAGCTTTATGTTTCCGTTTCTGTCCAGCAGGATGTTGGACGGCTTGATGTCTGAGTGGAGAGACGGACGGTGAGCAGCGAAGAGCTAACGGCTGAAACCAGAGCAGATGGGAGCGCTTACCTCGGTGGATTATCTTCAAGTTTTCTTTTAAGTGGTTTAGTGCCTTCACAGTCTGCAGACCAAAACCAGAAGTTAGCAGATGAAATTTAATGAAAGCAAACAATAAAACACAGAAACAAACTTACAGCTAAAGTGATTTTTCCTAATATCTCCTCTGGAATCACGTCGTCTAACGAGCCGTATACAAACTTGTAAAATTTGTCTAACGAGGTAGCCATGAGCTCCATGCAGATCCAGCAATCCCCCTGAAACAAACACAGGACATCGGATCATCGGCAGGAAAAACAAATAATATTTCTGTCCCAGAATGCGTCTGACCTCTCTGAACAGAGCGCCGTAGAACTGGACGATGTACGGACAGTCACTGCTTCTCATCACCACGTCCAGGTCCATCAGCAGCTGCTTCTGCTCCTTCTCATCCACCGTCGACCGAATCCTCTGAGGAAAAACAAAACGGGTTTAATCTTCTGCTGCCGTCCGAGGAGCGGACACAGCATCGATATAAATCAGTTTAAAACATGATATTAAAAATCTTTATTGCAGAAGATTTTTAATCTGGATGACAGAAATATTATTACTGCAGATTAAACATGAAACTTAAATATAATCGATTATAAAGAAGAGGAAAAGATTTTTTTGTTTAGTTGGAGATGAATGTAGCTTTATGGATATTTTACAGGAGATAAGCTGCATGATAAATTCACTGTACTGATATAATTTGGAAAGATTATAAGATGCGACATAAGTAGGCTCGATGAAATAAGCAATAAATCAAATAACCACAAAATAAATTAAAACAAGCTCAAGAATTTCCATTAGAATGATTTTTATTTTCTCTCTTTCATCCAAAAACTGGATGATAAAAGTTTTCAGTTTGGTGTTTTATAAAGCATTTTTATAGAGACTTTATAACTTATTTATTTAAAATATCTTCCAGCTCAGAGTTAAATGTTTATTAGAGTTTAAAGCTTATTAATCTTAATCAATAATGAAATGTTTTATTTCATTATTGTCCATCACTGGCCTCAAAATGACAAAATTATTGTTTATCATCATTTAATTTGTTATCAATGAGTAAAAATTAAATGTGTAATTTAAGATGTTTTGTCTTATTCCTGCTGCTTTTGGAATCTAATATGGAAGTTTATGACTATTATTGAGATTTTTGATTTTCTTTTTAATTATTTTATTTTTGCTGTGACATTTTACTTGTTTGAAATAAATAAACATTTAATTTAATTTTTCCTAGCGTCGTTGGCTCACCTTCACGGCCATGATCATGTTGCTGGGCTTGTGCACCATCTTGTTGACGGAGCCGTAAGCCCCTCGGCCGATTTCGCCCAGATCCTTCAGATCCTCGGCGGTGAAGTCCCAGTGCTGCTCCGGGGAAATCTTCAGCTTCCCCGAAGACTCGATGCTGTGAGTCCTCAGCCTCTCTCTGGTGAAACAACAGTCACTGAGCATCCCACACAGCCAGGTTTTTAACACTCGAAGGGCGCTCGCTCACATGTGTGGGTTCTGAAACGGAGGTCCGGCCGTGTTTAGGGAGAATCTGGTGGAGGGTTTGATGGACGGGTTGGCGAAGTTCAGCTTCAGCGCTTTGCGTTTACCTGAGCGGCAGGAGAAAGTTTTACAAACATAACAAACACAAAGAGCAGAGCAAAACGAAAAGCAGTCGTCCAAAAGGAAAAGTAGGAATGTTAAATATGCAAAAACCACAAAATGAGACAACAGAAGGATGAAAAGATGAGTACAGGAACATTTACTGAAACATATGGATGGAATGATTTCCAGAGAGAAGGGGCGCGAGAAGCAAAAAGCTACAGATCAGAAAAGTCATCAGCTAAAGATGATGCCGTTTAAAAACATTTCTAACATCAATAAAGACTAAACTGTCATATAAGAATCAATACACTAAATATTAATATTTTAACTAAACTCTGAAAATAGTTTCTTGCTCCCATTGTTGCTACATTAGGATTCATTAAATATACATAAAATAATCATAAATCAGGAATATGAACTGTACTAACAGCTGAAAATGTTTTTAATTCTTGAAGTGTTCATTCATTCATTCACTGTGCAAACAAAACGATTGAAACGAGTTTCAAATCAGCCATTAGCCACCAGCACTGCTAGCTAACTGCTCAACTAGCCACCAGCACTGCTAGCTAACTGCTCAACTAGCCACCAGCACTGCTAGCTAACTGCTCAACTAGCCACCAGCACTGCTAGCTAACTGCTCAACTAGCCACCAGCACTGTTAGCTAACCGCTCAACTAGCCACCAGCACTGCTAGCTAACTGCTCAACTAGGCACCAGCACTGCTAGCTAACCGCTCAACTAGCCACCAGCACTGCTAGCTAACCGCTCTGCTAGCCACCAGCACTGCTAGCTTACCACTCTGCTAGCCACCAGCACTGCTAGCTAACCGCTCAACTAGCCACCAGCACTGCTAGCTAACCGCTCTGCTAGCCACCAGCACTGCTAGCTAACCGCTCTGTTAGCCACCAGCACTGCTAGCTAACTGCTCAACTAGCCACCAGCACTGCTAGCTAACCGCTCAACTAGCCACCAGCACTGCTAGCTAACCGCTCTGCTAGCCACCAGCACTGCTAGCTTACCACTCTTCTAGACACCAGCAATGCTAGCTTACCACTCTTCTAGACACCAGCAATGCTAGCTTACCACTCTTCTAGACACCAGCAATGCTAGCTAACTGCTCCGCTAGCAGCCACCACCAATGCTATCTATCTATCTATCAAATTTTGCCAAAAAATAAATAAACTACAATAATTCAATGAAAAAAATGCAAAGTAGTTTCAATTTAAGACAACACAGCATGAATATCAGATGCTATGATATACAAATGGTAGCACGTTTCTGCTAATGCTAACATTAGGGCTAGCATTAGTGTGATACCACCAATGGCCTAACCACAGACAAAACAGTGAGATTAAACTGGTTTCATTCAGAGACTATTTATGTTCATCACATTTTGAGTTGCAACTAGGAAAAATGGAAACTGACACAGAGTCAAATCTAACTAAAGCTAATCCTAAATTTAGCATTAGCATGGTACTGCTATTATTATTATTAGTGTTAGCATGTTTTCCTAAAACTACTGTCAAAGGTCTAGTGTTTAATGTAAAGTTACCTCAGATTTGTTATTAATAAACTGCTAACACTGACAGCTGCATGCTACTAAACATGTTAATGTTAGTAGCAAAGCTTATGTAGGCTAAAGCTAATAGTTTCATATTACAAGTGTTAGCATGCTAATGTGCATAGGTTTAAAAACTAAAAATACATTTTTAAAAATCATAACACTAATTACTTATAAATCTTGTTTGATGATCAGAAACTTTAAAAGTGTCTAAAAGAAATTAAAAAGAAGCGAATCCTTTTTCACAGCACTAAACCGTATCTACTTAGCATGTAGCATCTATATAAGAATCAAAATGGTGGTGAATGAGTGAACATTTCAAAACCAGCATCTGCTGCAGGACTGTTCTACTTTATAATCTTCTGATTTTTAATAGCATAAGGATATTTAGGAACGGGTCGTTTTTGATCACTTCATTTACACCCCGACTCTTTGTAACAAAAACACAGCATGCTGAACTTCACCCTGAATGCAAACACAAAGTGGAAAGGTAAACAAGAAACAGAGCTAGACATATAAAAACATTATGATGGAAACATGCAAGATTAACTGCTTTGATTTCACCTTGAATCGAATGTTTGCACCACAGGAGTGTGTGCAGGAATAGGCCAAACAGCGCTCGAAACGACAACGTCAGTGTTTTCACCAAACACAAGAGGATAGCTGGAGTGGACCCACACCCCAAATACCAGAAACAAAACAAGACAAGCAAACACTTGTGTTGCTTGTTAGTTGGACACTGGAAACCACAGAGTTAGAGTTGTAAGAGTGGAGCTGGCGGAGGCCTCCATCACAGTGAGGAGCAGCCAGAGATCTGCTGGGAGCCACACCTGAATGCTAGCTTAGGCCATTCAGAGCAGATCTGCTGTTTCTGTTTCTGTGCATGCTGCAGCTATCTGCTTAGAGTCAGTACAATCTGTGGAGCCCAGCTGCTGGTGGCGCAGGCCTACGAGGACCAGCGGGGCGATTAGGCTGGGATTAGTGGAGAACAGCAGGACAGACTCCCTCCATACCAAAGAGTCAGGCGGAAAGAAAGAGAGGAGTGCTTTGGTGCTGAAGCAAAAGAGGTTTGGCTTACTTGGGTGAGCTCCAGACAGGTTTATCTGAAACCCTAGAGGTGAAAAGAAAGCTTTTATTCTTTTTAACAATCCTCAGGAGACTGCTTTGTCAGTTAGACATCTGAGTCTGTTGCTTTAAATTTGCCTCTTTGGTTTTACGGCTCAGGTTTAAAAACATATTCTCAGAAATCTGCGTTGCTCTGCAGCGTTATTAGAGCTTCTGGAGGATCTTTTTGCAGACAGAATGCATTTGATGAAAGGAAATGCATTAGCATGCACCTGTAAGTCTGCTGCAGACAGTGGACCGCGATGAAATGGAGGTAAATGAGAGGAAGACATGAGCAGCAGGTAAAACAAAACAAAAAGGATCAAAAGGAGAGAAGGAAGAAGCATTTTCAGATGGAAAAATGAGTTTTATTTTCTCTGGACAGCTCACCGTCGGTCAGCATCACATCAGGAGTTAGGAAGCAAAAATTAAGCAGCATTAAGAAACAAAATAGTCAGAAGAATAAAAACCGACACAGTCGACACATCAGGACTAACTGTCACATAATTCAGAGAATTAAGCTACATGAATCACAGCTAATGAAGATTTTATTAATGCTATAACAAAGGTTAGCTGCAGTAATCAAAAAGCATATTTTAAAAAAATAGAGAAAGTTCTTTTTATTTTGAAGCAGGTGAGTGACAGCAGTGTGTGTGTACCTGTTTCACTCTGACATCTCCAGCAGGTGTTGGACTCTGAAAGTTAAAACAGGCAGAGTTTGCATAGAAAACAGAACCGTGGCAGAGTTAGCAGAATCCGATTGAATCTGGACTGAAACAAAAAGCGGCTCCAGTTTCAGCTTCAAACCCGCTGGGAAATATTAAAAACTCACCAAACTCAACTTTACTGGGTTGGAAAATAAAATTCTGATGAAATTATAAAGCTGAACTGTAACATAACCAGCATTTCAGATTAATTCAATCGGTTCTGTTTGATTATGAACGGATTAAACCGGATTTTATTCAACTGAAGCAAACTGCAGGCAGCTGAACTGAATGGGACTTATTCATAATTAAGATAATATTTATTTAAAATAGAGAAACATAAATAAAGTGAATGGAGCACAGTCGGGTGGTTTTATAAATGAACATGTTTCAGTTCAATTCAGTTTATCAAAGTAAAGTCTGTGACTGGTGAACACAGACTAAGTGAATCGGTTTATGTCCATAAAGAGTCCAATTCGCTCCATTTACCTCCATAATAATACAATTTATTTCAAGAAAGGAAAATCCAGCTAAACTGAACAAAACCGATTTAAATGAAAGTAAAATCATAAACTGGTTCCAATTCACTTCAATCCAGCAATAAATCGATTCAGTTTATAATCTGATGTAAAGTTCAATCTATTTAAACTGGATTCAATTCAACAAAATTTAGATAAAAATATATGCAGTTCAGTTTAAATCAGTCCATCTAAACCCAGTGATCACATTAAATTCCAAAAACAGACTTTTTCATTCATTTGTTTTAATTTGATTCAGTTCAACTTATTAAAGTTAATCAGGTATGAACATAAAGGCTTTAACATAGGTTCCCATTTGCTGTGCCAATAAATTGGACTTTAATTTTAAACGGGCTAATCCTCCACTCTGTCTTAAAGTCAAAGTCCAGGTACATACAGTTTAATTCATGTAAATTTATTATAGATTACTACAACCCACACTAATCCAGAAAAGATTTGAATTCTACAGATTAAATCCACTTTAATTCCAATTCAGTTCACACACAAACACAGTTAGCTTCCAGTTTAACTCATTCGGGTTGATGCAGTTCAGATCAGTTCCAGGATCCGAACTAAACTGTCTCAGTGGTTTTAATTTTTGGTACATAGTCCGATTCAATCCTGTTCCACAGAGTCAAATCAAACTGATCTGTACACGGTGATGAAAACAAAAACCAATTATAGTTCAGATTATTCTGATCTCATTCAGCCAAATCCAATAAATATTAATTGAGAGAAACTGTAAATAAAAAATGTGATTTTGTAAGTAACAGTTTAAAACCAAGCGCCTGAACCAAACCTATTCTAAACCATTAAGAGCAGAGCCACTCAGTAAATCTCCCAGATCAACCATTGTTCCCATCTGACTCAGTTATGTAATTAAAAAGCTGCGAACTCATTGTGCAAAATGTGACATATCCGTCAGTGTAGGGAGTAGCCTCCCCGGGTTAGCCGTGCTAGCGTTAACCTTCACGGCGGCGGAATGGGAGCCTCCCCGCTTACCCTGCATGCTGCTCATCGTTGCGGTGTGCTGGGACTGGGACTGCTGCGGCTGCGGGTAGTGGTGCGTGACGGATCCCGCGTTGCTGCTGCTGTGGCTGCTGCCTGTCGTTGAACTGTTTGGACCAGGAGTCGCCATTGTTGTGTGTTTGAATTCCATCAGCAGCGCCAGGGGCTGCAATGCAGAGAGACTCGAACAGCAACTTCACTCCCTTTTCCTCCCTGCTGTGGGAAAATTACAGCAACACTAACGGCGGTGAGACCCGCGAAACGAAGCAGACGACGGATGAAAAAGAGAATAAGTCCGTGAAATGATTAAATACGCGTTAAGGCTCGGAGGGCTGCGTGAGAGGCAGGCTACCTGGTGACAAAAACAAACACCCAACTGAGCTAAGCTAGCTAGACAAGCTAACAATCAGCTGACATTTCAACACCCACAAACCGCAGCAAGGCTGCAGCTGTTAGCCGAGGAGGGACCGGATGTTTTGTAGAAGCTCTTTCAAAATAAAACACAATACCAGGGCACCCAAGATGCAGTAAAACTAATTCAGCGCATTTTTACTCAAGTAAAATTAAAAAGTATTTGGCAAAAAAGTTACTTTAGTACCGGGTAACTGATTATCTGATTTAACATTTTGAAAAAAATGTAACAAAATACTTATATGGAAATGTATTTTAGGTCGTAAAATAAAAAAACTAAATAAAATAACACAAATAATTTGCATCATTAATAAATATAAAATTCAGCCAGAAGAAACACTTTTCCAAATAATTTATTTAACGTGATACTCCAAAACCAGTAATGTATGTTATAACAAAGTAAGTACTGAAAACTGTTTACTCCAGCTTCCAACTTCAAATAATTTTTTACATTTATTTCTAAGATATTTGTTTGTTTTCAAATTTAATTTTTATGTTCTTTTTAATCTGACATATATTTTCCTGATATTCTATTTATTTATTTGTTCCTTTATTCTGCTAGCAGTTCATTACTTGTTTCCAATTACAGGCTATGTTTCCATGCAAACTTGAATTGCTTCCTTATTTCCTTAACCATAGCAATATTTTGCTGTATTTTATTGAATTTACGTTGCGTTTCATTTTCTTAGTCAGTGGGAAATAGTTTCATTCTTGCTAAATAAACAGCCTTTGATGTGATTTGACAATAAAGAAGATTTAAAAAGTATATTGCTACATGTTATCAGTTATTTTATCCTTTTTTATTTTTGGTTACCAATTTTGTGACATTTTAATTGTGATTGGATTTTAGTCACAGCAAAAGCCATTATGACGTGTTTCCGCAACGTCTTTAAAAGAGCGAATGAGATTTATTTAGTCAAACATCCATCGTTTGGGGGAATTTGCGTCAAATATCTAGATCATTATCATTTTTATCATTTTGTCTATTAATCTAACATAAAAATTTTACTCGTTAAATCGTTTGTACAACTATAAGGCGTTTTCCACCCCGCATCTTTCAGCTGAAGAAGTGAATATCGAACGTACCCTCGTCAGTGCAGCGACGGTATGTGCGTCTGCTGACTAGCGTCTGTACGTCCCGGAGGCCCGGGCGGGGAGGAGGAGAAAAGGGACGATTCCAAACAACGATGGGAGAAGTTTGTGAGAAGATCTCATGGCTTTCTGTAGTTTGGCGATTAAGTAACGTTTTAATGTCCGTGTTCTTTACTCTGGCTTCCTATGTGCAGGTTAGCGCTTGATAAATGAGTGTTTACTCTGGTTTTGCTCTTTTAATGGTAATAATCCCATGTGTTGATCTTTCAGATCAACGATCCAGACGCAGGTTTATGGATGGTAGGTTTAGCGGCTTTCCCCCGGGTTGCTGGTTGTACTTGACGTGTTTCTGTTCCAGGTGGGTTATGCAGTTCCTGCTGTCCTCTGTGGTTTTATTGGCTTCAGACCTCATGTCACAGGTAGGCAGGAGAGTCTCACAGATTGCACAGAAACTACATCCTCTTTCCTGTTTAGCACGCTTGAAGAGAAGTTATTGGACTCTGCACCGTTACAGAACATTTATTAGTCCTAACAGCGCCATCTCGTGGTGGACATGTTAACATCACAGCTGTTTTTTCTATATGTTTTGTTTCTGATTTTTAATTCCAGAAACTTTGCCCTGGAGGCGCGTTGCTGATCTCCACCTGATGATCTCCAGCGCAGCTATCTTCATGTTAGGATGGAAACTTTACGCGGAGCGAGCGACGCAGATCTTCCAGCAGGAGGAGGGCAGGTGTGCTGAGGCTCCTGTCAAAAAGAAAATAAAGATGTGCCTGTAGAGTATAAAGGTTAAAAAATAAGAATAAAAAAATGTTACCAAAATAAGTTTGGTTTTGGAACATGAAATCTGTTCAGAGTGAGTCCTGTGTCCCAGCATGGAAATGGAAAGTTAAGTAGAAGGAAAAAGTCTTATAGTAACAAGCATAACAATAACTGCTTATCATATATTTGATTAAAAAAAAATATGCTAAGGCTGCCAGCCAATTAAAGACAGAAATAATGGGATAATATCTATTAATGTATTTTTGCTCTCTAATTCTCTTCAGAGAATTCTCTGGTCTTACGTTGACGGCTGCTTGGCTTCTTTTGTGTCGCCGCTCTGGAAGGTAATTTGCTCTTCAACTCAAGTTTAATTTGAGTTTCTGATAGATTTAGACTCTGCTGTCTTTTTCCTCAGAGCTCCGGTCGGGAAGCTGCGCGTCTCCACAGCCGTGGCCATCACAGTTTTCCCCATTGTGGCTTGGCTTTACTACCACATCAATAAGGAGCTGCGGTCAGACTGGCCGGCTCACTGTAAAACTGCCATTTAAAGCAGCTCCACCTGCCATAACATTCCTGTCTTTGTTTAATGGAGAAAACCTTTGCCAAAGTACTGATTTTTCTAGATACATACATTAAAGCAAACAAATGTTTCACTTATTTGTGATTACACCAAAATTATGTTTATCTCAAGGTAACTTTTGTTGGATGTTGTTTTTTTCAGAATGTGTAAATAACAAACCTGTATACAGCAGTCTATTTCTTTCCATCTGCACTATTTTCTTTTTACTCTGGGTGGCAGCAAAGAGCTCTGAGGGTTAAAAGTGAAGACTGAAGAAGATTAAATTAATCAATCAATCAATCAATAAGAAATACTATTCTTTTTGTTTGTCTAATTATGTGGTTTATTTAGGTAGCCGTTTGATATCTGCATTTACCCCACTCTCCAGGTGGTGGCGGTAGTGCGCCAAAACAGCGTCGCCGTTAAACAAGGAGAAGAAGACGTGTTTGAAACGCCTTATCCCAGATCAGTTTGCTGAGATCTTAAAGTTCTAACCTTGACCTCACACTGACCCCAGAACAGCCGTTCTTAATCAGGTGTTTCTCCATGTAACTTCCGGGTGTATAGCAACAGCGGTTCCGTAAAGGTTAAAGCCAACATGAGCGCTCTGTTTCAGAACCTGGGCTGCTGGCTGGTTCAGAGTAAAGCCGTCCAGAACCGAGCCGTCAGACTCGCTCACAGTTTAATTGGAAGGGAAGCCGGGCGGAAACACGCGCTGTCAGCGCGGACAGAGCTCTGCTACCTGGTAGGTCAAAGCTAGGAGCTTCCACCGAACTCCATAGAAGAAACAGGCAAATTAGCGCCTATTTCCATTTTACGTACATTTAGATCAAAATGTAGACATTATTGTAAGAGCAACCCTATCTATGTACTCGTCCTGAAAATTCGGTGGTGTCATTTTGTACATTAATGTATACTTTTATTTGTTAAAATTGTTTTCCACGAGAAACTGGATGTGGTGATTTATAAAAAGCTTGTAGCGGTTTGCCATATTTCACCTGTTTGTTTCAGGTGAACGCCAGCCGGTGGCACACCTGCAGAGGAACACAATGGCTGAAGCTTCACAGCTCAAGATCGTTTTCCTCACTGCCCCCATCAGGCGACAAGTCCAAGAAGTCAGGGGTAAATCTTTTAATGTGAAACATTAAAAGATTATGTGGAACATAAAAAAAGAAACTTTGTTTCCAACTTTGTGCTACAAACATGTAAGCAACAAGTCAGTTCTAAGTGGTTTACATTATAAAAACACAAAAGTAAAAAGTCATAAAAGTGACAT
Organism: Xiphophorus maculatus; assembly: GCF_002775205.1. Lineage (NCBI taxonomy): Eukaryota > Metazoa > Chordata > Actinopteri > Cyprinodontiformes > Poeciliidae > Xiphophorus > Xiphophorus maculatus. The sequence continues at coordinate 1,142,391 of NC_036458.1, forward strand.
AAGGTCACCAATTGACAATGACAAAAATCCAAATTTTAGGGTAACAAAAAGCAAGCCCACAGCATGATGCTTCCACTACCATATCTTACAGTGGATGTGTCATTATTATTTTTTGTGATAAATATGTGGAAATATGCCCTGAAATCTCAGGTTTTCCTGTGGGGTTTTGGGAGATTTTAACGTTTTCTTGGTGATTTTTACTCTTATGACTGTGAAGCTTATTCATCAGTGAGCTGATGTGTTGGTTCATGTTTTCCATCTGAACATTTCAGCCTGTGACGTGGAAATCTTTAGCGGTGACGTTTGCTATCGGAGGAGCTCTGCTGGGAGGGATGAAATATTTCAAGAAGGAAAAAGAGGAGTGTGAGTAAAGTGGTGCTAAAAACTTTGACTCCCTGATTTTCTCCTGCCGATTCAGAAGGAAATGGTTTGGATTATGTTGGTAAAAGTGTTTTTGTGCGTAGAGGACCACCATGTTGATCTGTGTCTTGCCGTTTTGCCTGTCAGTGATTGAGAAGAAGCGGAACAAGTCGCTGGGCCGGCCGGCGCTGGGCGGCCCGTTCTCCCTCATCGATCACAACAACAAACCGTCCAGGAGCGAGGACTTCCTGGGCCGGTGGATCCTGATTTACTTCGGCTTCACGCACTGCCCAGACATCTGCCCCGACGAGATCGAGAAGATGATCGAGGTGGTGGATGAGATAGGTGATCGATCGAGTTTTTAAACAGAACTGCAGGCTGAGGTTTGCGGCGTTAACAGACTTCCTGTTTGTGTTTCTGCAGACAGAATCAAGTCTCTTCCAAACCTGACACCCGTCCTGATCAGCATCGATCCAGACAGAGACACTGCAGAGGCCATGGCTGCGTATGTGAAAGGTACCAGAACAGGATCATCCGCAGTTATTACTACTGATTTCATGGAGTTGATCAGTTTCTGTTTGTTTTTATTCTGTCTGCCTCTTTAGTCCTTAGCTGCAGGTTCAGGATTTCTAATCACTTTTTTGTGACATGATGATTCATCTTGACACAAAATCCAGAGTATTTTTTGCTGTAGATTAGTCAGAAGATAACTAGACTAGAGTTCTCATGACTTGAAGCAATCTGTGATCCTTTCTTCACAATAGACAATCATTTCAAACTCCACCTGATGATAATTTGATGCTAATGAGTTAAAAGTATTTTTATTAAGTTGAATCAGTAAAACTTATACTAAAGTAACTTCATGAGATGTTGAACATTCCTCATTTTCATACTGGAGTTCTCGTAAAATTACTACTTTATTCTCTTAATATTGCAACATTTATATTATCCAAATCTAGATTTTCCAAAAATTCAATCCTCAAAAATTAAATTAATGAATGAAGTTAATTTTGCATTTCCTGGCTGCTGCAGAGTTTTCCCCGAAGCTGATTGGGCTGACGGGGTCGGTGGCTCAGGTGGAGCAGGTGTCCAGAGCGTACCGCGTCTACTACAGCCAGGGGCCGAAGGACGAAGACAACGACTACATCGTGAGTGTCCGCCGCGCCGCGCTCCGGCGCCAGCGTTCAGGCCGAGCGTCTAACCGGCTGCTGTCGCCCGCAGGTGGATCACACCATCATCATGTACCTGGTGGGACCCGACGGAGAGTTCGTCGATTACTTCGGGCAGAACAAGCGCAGCGCGGAGATCAGCGGCGCCATCGCAGCTCACATGAGGAAGTACCAGAAACAAAAGTGATGAGGGGGCGGGGCTTAAAGCCCAGCATGAACTGACTGACCTCAGGCGTCTCACTGCTGCTGTCTTATATTATTACTTTGTGTCTTTTTACTCATTTGCTGTTTTTATATCAGGATTTCTTCTCAGCCAATTAAATGACGTTGTTCAGTTCAGGTTTCCTGTTTGTGTCACAGAGGGGGCGGCAGGTGGGGGGGCGGGGTGACGACTCAAAGCACTAACAGTACTTCCTGTTTACATCCAGACAGATGATCAGGTTTTGGCTCCACCTACAGGTTGGGAAACAGATTATATTTAAAGTTTTCTTCAGTTTTGAGAATCCATTAAGTGTTTTCTTTCTTAAGTTTACAGTAAGTGCTTTAAAGCTTATTTATGTCAAATCTTGAGTCTTTTTCAGTGATTCTAAATGCTTAATTAAATTCTTAAAATGATAAATTAGTTAATGATGTGATTTTTAAAATCAGTTCAAAGAAGAAACGCCATAATTCAGAGACCATTTATCCAACGTTTCCACCAGTCAGGACGGGATTGTTTGTGTTTCTGTAGCGATTTCAGCAAAATTAGGAAAGAAAACGCATATTTCCTGCTGAGTGACGGGTTGTTTGTTGGACTGAGAAATTCTGATTGAATTTTTTTAGTTTGATCCCGTTTTTGGTTTTTACAGAATTAGTTTCCAAAGTTTTGTGAATTTTGGCCCAGTATGTCACATTTTAGCTTCGAGTGTCAAATATTCGGTTGCCGGGCTTCCTGAAAAGGCGGGAATCACCATGGCAACCTGTGAGCCGTCTTGTTTTACGTTACTCTCAACAATAAAGTTCATGTGTTTTGAATTTTCAGACTGTAGCTGCTTTTCAAAACATCTAGAGAAACATTCATGTTATCAGTTTTTATTGCCTTTTTTAATTTTTTTTTATTAATGCTTCATTTACGGTTCTAAATTTGATGTACAATAAACTTACCTAAAAAACTTTTGCCTAATGGGTTAAAATGTAAATTTATGATGCATTTATGAACATAAACAGAATGTTAGATTTAAAAATTACTTTACAGCTATGAAACTAAACCTTTGATTTTTTTTTAAAATAGACTCTAAACATATGAAAAATAACTCATAAAAAATAAACTGTGTCAATCTCCAAATCCTGACATCCTGTTGGATTAAATACTTTGATTACTGCATGTCACTTTTCCAAAAATGTATCAGTTCATTTTAATGTATTAACGCAAAAGTTTTCTAACAGATGTCTCTGCAGGACGAATGCAACTGGTTAGACAATAACTGTACATTTTTTCCATTAAGATTTTTCTGTGGCCTAATATAAAATGAAAAAGAATATTTAATTTTTACATGTTTACTTTATTACATTTAAAGCAACATACAACAGCTATACCACACACAATCACTTCCTGAAGATAACTGCTCCACTTTTTATTTAAGTCAGGATGTGTAAAGCCACAGCGCTGTCGCCCTCTGGTGGTAGAAAACCACCTCTGCAGCAGCGTGAAGAAAATAATCCTCATTATTCTAAAGTCTGAAGTTATGCATCATGAGATGAAATTTTGCACAAAGTGACTTTAATTTAAAGCGAAGCAGCTTTGGTTAAGAGTATGTTGCAAACTAACTCAGGTTTTGCTGTCGTCGTGGCAACCAGTGATGACTACTCGCCGCTGTCTTTTGGCTGAAATATTAGCAAAAAAACCTCCAGTAAGTGAATTTTGCATATGTTCATAAGTTTAAATATCTGCCGCACGTCTGAGCGCCTCACCTTGGCCAAGTCGCGACTTTTGGCTCTCATTTTATTGACCTGAGACTCGGCGATGTCTGCCCGCTCTCCAGCCTCCTCCAACTCATGCTGAACCTTCCTCAGTTTGCTCAGATGGCTGTTAGCTTGCTCTTCCTGTAAAACACAAATAAATCAATTTAATTCGACCTGCCGAGCGGCCGCTACCTGGCAGATGATGGAGCAAGGCGACTCACCGCCTCCTCAGCCTGCCGCTTGTAGGCTTTGACCTTCAGCTGCAGTTTGTCCACCAGTTCCTGCAGCCTCGTCACGTTCTTCCTGTCCTCCTCAGACTGGGTTTTATTGCACACAGGAAGTTATGGATCGTCACAGCTTTAAAAGTAAAAACTACAGGTTCTTCTTACCTGGTATGTGAGCTCCTTGATCCTGCGCTCCAGCTTGCGAAGCGCCTTAGCAGAATCGGACCCGTGTCGTTGCTCTGCTTCCAGCTCGTTCTCCAGCTCTCTCACCTGCAGAACGAGACCAACAACCAGAGTTACTTTTACTTTAGTAACTTTTTGGAATGAATGTACTTTATGAGTATTTTCACTACATTTTACTTTTACTTGAGTAAAGGTTCTGGATTCTTTGCCTTCTGTGAGTAACTTCACTACATTTAAAAACAAGATTGTTTTACAGACACTTGCAGCTTTTTTGTTAAAGTTTCATTAGTTTTACATTGAAAGTAACTGATTTGGAAAAATGTTTCTTTTGCCTGATTTTATTATTTTGTAATCATGTTATCTGTATTAATTAGTTTAATCTATAAAATACCAAAATCTCCACATAACTTCCTATTTTGTCTTTAACCTTTTATACCAAATACTTTCTTACTATTATGCGATTTATTGGACAGCTACTTTTTACTTTTACTTAAGTAAAGTTATGTTAAAGTAGAGCTACTCTCACTGGAGTACAGATTCTGGGTCCTCTATCCTCCTCTGGGAGTCACATGTCTGAAATCTCAGCTGAATTATCAGACATTTCTCATATGTTGTCAGACATTTCTCATATTTTACCCTTGCTTCCAGCTTCTGGAGTTGCTTCTTCCCTCCTTTCATGGCCAGGCTCTCGGCCTCGTCGAGGTGCTGCTGCAGGTCTTTCACCGTCGCCTCCAGGTTCTTCTTCATCCTCTCCAGGTGGCTGCTGGTGTCCTGCTCTTTCTTCAGCTCCTCCGCCATCATGGCCGCCTGAAAAACGAAGTGAAACAGCGAAACGGCGGCTGCTGCCAACAGGACGAACCAAACGGCATCCAGCTTACATCGGTGATGGCCTTCTTGGCTCTCTCTTCGGCGTTCCTGGCCGCCTGGACGCCGTCGTCCATCTCGGCCTGAATGGCGGACAGGTCGGCCTCCAGCTTCTTCCGGCTGCTCAGCAGGCTGGTGTTCTGCAGGGTCGCATAAACGCAGAAATCTAACCAGGTTCAACTCCTATATTGACATGAAGCAGTAGGGAAGCGTTTTTAAATCAGGAGGCGATGGAGAAACGATGAACATACAGGACGATTATTTTTTCACCAGCGCACTGCAAAAACACAAACTCTCACCAAGTATTTTTAGTCTTTTTTCTAGTGCAAATGTCTTATTACACTTGAAATAAGAAAATATCTTCTCAGCATAATATAGGAACCTGTTTTATGGAAATAATTTCTTAATATTGATGAAATAAGTGAAATAATTTGCCATTGGACCTGGTCAGTTTTCATCAGTATTACAGGATTATTGACTTAAAGGGGCAGTATTGTGTTTTCCAGACACATAGATTCACAATTCAGTAACCATGTTACCTTCAGTTATTATAAAAATGCTCTATATGTCAAATATGACTTAAAAGAAATGACTTTAAAATTGTGTCTCTGTCTCTTTAAAAACTCCTGCTCTTTCTGAAGCTCCGCCTCCAGGTGGTCATTCCAACATGGCTCCTTTATTAACCCTTTAACAACATTTTTACCAACAGAAGCAGCTCAGCAGTTCCACCAGCTGTTTGCTAATTGCTGCTGGCTAGTCTGAAGGAGCTGGGTGGAGGAGGGGCTGTGTCCTGGAGGCGGGGCTAGGTCCACCCAGACGTTTTGCACAGCTGAATGGTTGCCATGGAGATTACAGCATTTCTCAAACATGAAAGAATCAAAGCAAAACCCCAGGTTTGTTTCTGATGAGTCAATAACGTGACGGAAAGTTTAAAAAGTGGGTTTTAAGTGACGCCGCCCCTTTAACTCCAGGTCTGACGGCTGCTGTGAACCTGGGAGTGCAGCAGCTGGACTCTCTCGCTGGCGTCCAGCAGCTCCTGCTCGGCCAGCCGGCGGCTCCGCTCCGTCTGCTCCAGAGCCGAGCGGACCTCGTCCAGCTCGGCCTGCAGCAGGTGGCTCCTGCGCTCTGACACGGCCAGCTGCTCCTTCAGGTCCTCGGAGTTCCTCAGGGAGTCGTCAAGGTGCATCTGCAGCTCCTGGCACACAGCATCAGAACATGCAGCTCTGACCGGATCAGGCATCGTTTACATTTATGTTTATTTAATATGGATGATTAGATGGATGGATGAACTCTGGTTCCTTCCAGGTTCTGACCCGTTTCCTCACCTTGATCTTTATTGGGCCATGGTTGGATGAACAGATGGTTGGGTGAACAGATGGTTGGATGATCCAATGACCTCTGACCCCTCCTCACCTTGACCTGGACCTGGGTGTTCCTCAGCTGCCTCTGGGCCTCGGCCGCCAGCCGGGTGCCGTGGCTCAGCTGGACCTCCATCTCGTTCAGGTCTCCCTCCATCTTCTTCTTCAGCCTGAGCGCGTCGTTCCTGCTGCGGATCTCGGCGTCCATGTTGCTCTGCATGGCGTCCGCCGCCCGCTGGCCGTTCCTCTTCAGCTGCTCCAGCTCCTCCTCCTTCTCTGCCATCTTCCTGTCTGCCTCCGACTTCAGCTGGTTCAGCTCCAGCTGGACCCGCAGGATCTTCGACTCTTCGTGCTCCAGAGAGGCCTGCGCTTCGGAAACATTGCCGTTAGAGTTGCGTTTCCTGCCTGACCATTCCCTCCAACTCACCTCTGCTTCCTCCACAGCAGCCTGCGCCTCCATCTTCTCCTGCTCAGCCTGCTTCTTGGACTTCTCCAGCTCATGGAGCGTTTTTCCCATCTCCCCCAGCTGCTCTGCCAGATCCATTATTTCCTCTGCGATGAAAACTAAATCAGATCATCTGTCATCTGCTAGAAAAGCATCAATATGATTTTAAAATATATTTTTTCCTCACGCTGCAGGTTTTTATTCTCCCGTTTGAGGGTCTCCAGCTGTTCCAGGCATTCCTCAAAGGCGTTCTTCATCTTGAAGTTCTCCGTCCTCAGAGATCGAACCTCTTTCAGGGCTGATTCCAACTCTGCTTGACCCTCCTCATGTTTCTGCTTCCACTCTGCCACCACCTGCCCCCCCCCCCCCCCCCCCCCACACACACACACACACACACACACACACACACACACACACACACACACACACACACACACACACGTCATCCGTACAGTTTGGAGTCACGATAACGGCTCCTCAGATTGGGCCGCTAATAAAACTGATTTCAGATGAAAAATAATAATGTTTAAGAAAATTTGTCCATTTAAAACTCTATTTTATTTCATAATTACTAATGTTTCAGTTTTACGTGTCTATGCTGTCAGGCACTTTGGCTAAACTTATTGTTTTTGAAATGTGCTGTATCACAATGGAGTATTAGGGCCAATATAGATATAAAAAAAAAAACAAGTATAAATTTAGAAATTAATTTCAGAAATTTTCCAGAAAAAAAGACATTTTGAGACTGAAAAGTCAAAAATTTGCTCAAAGAAACATTTTCAGAATAATCTCTGAAATTTTCTTGAATAACTTGGACATTTTTGATTTTTGAAATGTCTGAGTTTTATGTTTTCCTTTCTATGGTGCTAATACATTGTTGTACTTTATAAATAAAATGAATCGGTTAATATAAACTAAAAACCCACATCAGGAGGAAATCCACAGTGAAACTATTAATCCTCACATAAGATAATAATCTGGCCTTATTAGGCTACATGAAGTGCTGGAAATGTTCTCTAATGAGCCTAAGAAGTATTCTCAGGATTTACTGTCAGATGCTCCTGCAACTGCTTCCTATCACCTGGTGCACGGTGCCGGTTCTACAAAGTATTTTATATCCATGTCATCCTTCTTTCGCTATTTTTTTGATAAGTTAATCCCAGAAGTTATTGTGATAAATTGTGGTTTTCAGACCATTTTAAAGTGTTATGGATCTTTAATAATGCAAGAACAGATTCTCAAAGATCAATAAACTTTCAATTCTAAGGAACATTTAACACTGGAACTGGAAGATATTTTAAATATTCAAAATAAGTAAAGAAAACAACAAAAATAAAAAATAAAAATGATAAAATCTCTGTAAACCAAATTACCTTCATAAAAAGGTTTAGTTAAGACCAAAGAACCAAACTGCAGACTTTTACCATCCAGATTTTGACAAAAAGGATAAATCATGCTAATGGTAATTATCGAGTTTAATTTATGATGTGATTAACTGATTAATTGTTTGCCTTGCTGTGTGTGATCAGACCTTGTCAAAGTTTCTCTGCTTCTTGTCCAGAGCAGCAGCAGCAACGTTGGACCGCTCCACCTCCATCATCAGGTCCTCCACCTCGCCCTGCAGGCGCTGCTTGGTTTTCTCCAGAGAAGAGCATTTGGAGTTGACGGCCTCCACTGCTTCCTCTGCATCCTGCAGGCGCAGCGCTAAGCGTTTCCTGTGCAGAAACACCGTCAGACTCTCCTCTGGAGCTGCTGAGCTGAAGCTCTGGGACGCTGCCCTACTTGGCCTCCTCCAGCTCCTCGGTCCGCTGGATGGCGTCGCTCTCGTACTTGTTCCTCCACTGGGCGACCTCGCTGTTGGCCTTGGACAGGCAGCGGTGCAGCTCGGCCTTGGCCTCCTGCTCCTCCTCGTACTGCTCCCTCAGCAGCTCGCAGTCGTGACGCGCCGACAGCAGACTGTGAGCCAGGGCGTTCTTCGCCTGAGGACACAGAGACAAATATTATTACAACGCCACGATACAAACGAGTCAGTGTTTCTCAAACTGTGGTCCGCTGTACCCCTAGTGGTCTGCAAGGTACTGCATGTAAATCACCGTTTGTTTGTGGCGGCATTAGCTCAAAGTGCAACGCAACAGCTAGCTTACCAAAGGATTGTGCTTAAAAAATAATGACGGATAAAACCAGATCACAAAACTGAAAATATCGCTGGGAAGAAAACGACTCCAGGATTATATGATCGGAGGAAGTTCAGTCAGACCTGCTGAGAGTTTTTATGTCGTTCAGAAGTGATTCGATTCTTTTGAACGGCTCCATAATACTCTGCTCACACTTCAAACGTGATTATTATTATTTACTGAAAAATTAGTAAGTTAAATTAATTAAAAACAATAGATAAATACGGCTGACAGAAATGGGTGGATAATTTTATATTTAATGGTACAGAAGAGGATTTTTGTTTCTGCCAAAGCAACTCAAGTCTATTTTTCTTGTATTGTGCTTCTAAATTACAAATAACCCAAAATGTCATTAATGGACACAACAGCTGGTAGTAAAGAACAACTTATTTTTATTTCCACGTGTTTGGAAAGTTTAGAATCCAAACTATCAGAATCTGTAAATAACTGAAAATGCTGGAGTTGTTCATGGTTTTATCGTGGCGAGTCGAAACATCGCCACCCTTCTCATTAGAGAACAACAACAACAACAATAAAGGTGCTGAGAGACTAACATTTTCATTTCGGGTTGTATGTTTTCAGATGCTGTGTTATTGCGGTGCAATCTGAAGTTACATAAATGTGTTAGTGATCCTGAGTCTGTTTGAGTCGCTTGCCTTCCCCTCTTCCTCATGAAGTCTCTTCAGCTCCTCGATCTGCTGAATGAAGCCTTGCTTTGCTCTGGTCAGCTGGGACATCAACGATTCCTTTTCCTCCAGCTGGCGACACATCTCACCTGGTGGGCAAAACCAATCAGTATCTGAGATTATCTGACGGGATTAACCAAGTCTCACCATGCTCTGTCGTCAGCCGAGCTTTCTGGCTGGACAGATCGTTGATGAGCCTCAGATTTTCCTCCTCTTTGCTTTTTGCTTCATTCAGTTGATCTTCCAGTGAATGGCACATTTTCTCCAGATTAATCTGTTTGGAAAACAGGGAAAGTTATTTTCTGAGTAAAGTTTAACTTTATTCTAGTTATTTTGACTTTGATCTCGTAATATTATTATTTTATTCTCGCTGTTTTTATCTTTATTTTTTATCGTTGCCTTAATTCTTGGAAATTTCTGAGTTTGGAAATGTTGTCATTACAATTATAAAAGAAATCTTCAAGAAATTTCCAAGTAGTTTTTGAGTTTTTTCTAGCAAATTTTCAACTTTTGCAGCTCAGAAATTTCCTTTTTGTCCTAATAAATTCCTGACATTAATCTAAAAATGTTTTTGGTGGAAACTTCTTTTCTATCTAGTGCCGTCGTTCTTTGTAAACCGCTCACACAGAAACCTCGCTGTCGTCAGGTTGAATTAGGAAAATGAATAATCAGAAATCAAATTTCAGCAGAACATTGTGGTAGGTGTTAAGGTTGACCTCTGACCTTTGCTTTGGCCAGAGTCTCCATGTTGCTGGACAGGTCGTCCACCTCCAGCCGCAGCTCGCTCTTCTCCTTCTCCAGTTTCTGCCGGACTCTCTGGACGTTGTCCAGCTGGTCTCCCATCTCGGCCACGCTGTCCGCATGCTTCTTCCGCAGCGCGGCGGCCGTGGCTTCGTGCTGCAGCGAACACTCCTCCAGATCGCGCCGCAGCTTGATGAACTCGGCCTCTCGCTTCTTGCCGGTCTCCAGCTGAGCGGCGCCGGCGCCGGCGGCCTCCTCCAGCCTCTCGGCCGTCTCCTCCAGCTCCCTCGACAGATCCGACAGCTGCTTCTCCACTTTGGCTCGAGCCGAGCGCTCGGCCTCCATCTCCTCCTCCAGCTCCTCAACACGAGCCTTTTTGGAAAAATCTTTCAGACTCAGTTTACGAACTGAAGGATGAAACTAACCTAATGTTTTCAAAAGACTTCATGTAGGAATTCTGTTAGTTATTTACAGCTTTCTCATCCAAAGCAGCGTCTCATTTAGCCTCAGTGTTTTGCTGTGAACACTAAGGAGGGACGAAGGCTCGGCTCTTCCTCTTCCTCACCTGCAGCTCTTTTATTTTCTTCTGCAGCTGACCGTTGACTCCTTGCTCATCTTCTATCTTCGTCTGCAGCTGTGATAACTCAAAGTCTTTTCTGTAAAATGAACCAATTTTCACAGTTTTAACATTTTACTTTGACTTTACTCTCTGTTTGTTAGATTAAATTTCATCTAAATGCAGCTTTTACTTTTTCATCTTCTCGTCCAGCTGCTGCTTTTCGTTCTCCAGATCCATGATGGATTCCTGAGCGAGTTTCAGATCTGCCTCCAGCTTCCGCTTGGTTCTCTCCAGATCCATTCGGACCTTCTTCTCTTGCTCCAGAGAACCTTCCAGCTACATTTTAAGGTGGATTAAAACCTTCCAGCTACATTTTAAGGTGGATTAAAACCTTCCAGCTACATTTTAAGGTGGATTAAAACCTTCCAGCTACATTTTAAGGTGGATTAAAACCTTCCAGCTACATTTTAAGGTGGATTAAAACCTTCCAGCTACATTTTAAGGTGGATTAAAACCTTCCAGATAAATTTTAAGGTGGATTAAACCTCTGTGACCTTTGCTGCGGTCGGAGGTACTCACATCGTCTACTTGTTGCTCCAGCTTGGTTTTGGCTTTGGTCAGAGAACTGACTTTATCCTCCTCGGACTGCAGATCGTCCAGCGCTTGCTGATGGACTTCCTGCAGAGCTTTCTTCTCTTTGGACAGCTTGGACATGTTTTCGTCTTGACTCTGGAGTTCCTCGGTCAGATTTTTCACCTGAAGTGGAGGATCAGAGGGACAGCGTCATCGTTTTCCTGCAGGATTTGATCCAGCTCAGGTTTTTGCACCAACCTTGTTTTCCACGGCGTGTTTCTCCTTCTCCACCTTGGCCAGGGTCAGCTCCAGGTCGTCCATGTCCCTCTTCAGCTCGCCGCACTCGTCCTCCAGTTTCCTCTTCTTGGCCGTCAGCTCGGCGTTGACCTCCTCCTCGTCCTCCAGCCTCTCCGTCGCCTCCTTCAGTTTGGCTTCCAGCTGGATTTTGCTTTTGATGAGACCTTCACATCGCTCCTCTGCGTCCAGCAGGTTGTCAGCTTCCTGAAACACAGTTTGTGACTCAGAAGCAGAAAAAATAACAATGACAGACTATTAGGGCCATAACAAGAAAAAAATATATTATGAGGAAAGTCATAACATTAAGAAAATAAAGTCAAAACAATACAAAAATAAAGTCATAATATTGCAAAGGTATTCTCTGAATTTTATGACTTTATTCTCGTACAATTTTGTTCTCGGAATAGTCTAAGTTTATTCTCATAATTAAATCATTTTTTGAAAAAAAAAAAAAGTCTAAATAATACGAGAATAAAGTCAGAATTTAATGACTTTATTCTCGTAATAAAGTCGTATTCTTGAATAAAGTTGAGAATGGGACTTTATTCTCAACCTTTTTTTAATTTACTCTCATCCTTTTATTTTGAAAGGTTCTTATCGTGGCCCTGACTCACCGCCTGGACCTGAAGCAGAAGATCGTTCTTCTCTTGCACCACTGACACCATTTTCTCCTCCAGCTCCTTCCTGCGGCTCTCCGATCGGCACAGATCCTCCTTCAGTTTGGTGAAGTCGGTTTTCATCTGCGCCATCTCCTTCTCGGCCTCGGCGCTTTTCAGAAGAGGCTTCAGCTTGAAGTACAGCTTCATCCAGGGCCAGTGCTTAACGTTCATGAAGGAGCGCAGGTTGTACTGCAGCGTGTAGATGGCCTCCCTGTTACAGGAAAACCTCTGCTTCAGACATTTTAAATCAACAATCCTGAATAATATTTACATATAGAATAACTAATGAGGTTCAAATCAACACATTTGTAATTACTTTTTAAATCTAAATTTAAAATTTTGATTTAAAGGTAACTTAATATCTTAAGAGGACTGTCAGTTTCTTCCTGTATTTTAGTTAAATCTTTACACTGGACGTTATTTTATTGACTTTTGTCAATAAAATAACCAAAGAAACTTTTGTTGATAGTATCAATAAAAGTATAAAATATACATGAGAACAGTAGATATATAGTTAACTAATCATATTTACTGTGTAAACTTGTGGAGCTAATTTGTTAGCAGAAAATGTAAAGCATTAATAAATAAACTATTAATTTTATCTAGAGAGTCTTGAAATCAACACAATGAAGTTAGCTGTAGCTGCATGCTAACCTCCAGTTTTCATGCTAAGCTAAGCTAACTAACCACTAAAAGCTAGCAGCTTGACATTAACCTGCTTGTACTACAGATAACAAGCTAAACTAAGTATTTTAACTTTGTGTGTTTAGGAATGTCTATATTCTTTACATGTGTTTACTAAAGAACATCGGTTTCATACTTTTAATAAATAAAGCAGACAAGCAAACCTGTAATTAGGTAGTTATAAGATCAAATGATTGTAAACACACAGACCATATTTAGAAATATATTTAGGGGAATTTTAACACATAGTTCTCATTTGTTTAAAATAGATAGCTGAGTTTCTCTTTTTCAAAGAAATCTAAATAAATCGTATTAAACCTAAGATATGAAAACTGAAGGTACTTAGCTTTATCATTTAATTACATAGGCTATTTTTGAAATTAGCTTTACAAATTAAAGGTATAACCATTTTATTATTTTATTATTAAATGATAATAATCCTTGGTGTTTGTCTGAGTCCATTGTTGTGTTGCTTCCTGTGTGAACATATTGTGTGTTTAGGTGTTTACTTCCTGGCCATCATCTTCTGATACTCCATCCGTACGAGGAACCGGCGGCACAGAGCCTGGACGGACATCACCACCTGCGCCAAACGCTCGTCTCTCATCTCCTCCAAGGCGCCCAGCAGCCCGGCTTTGAAGAACACCTGGAGTCACCAGCATCATGTCTGGTTGCTTAGTTACCGAGTTACAGTGTTTTTATTCTTACACAGGTGGAAACACAAACCTTGGTGTGTCCAAACTTGTACTGAGTGTGATCCACATCGATGGAGCTCAGCAGCTTCTCTGCAGCCTTTTTGTTATCCATGAACTGACCTTCAGGTACGGCGCTGGGATTAAGGATCCTGTACCTGGAGGAGGAGCAGGAGGAGGAGGAGGAGGGGAGGAGGAGGAGGAGGAGGTGGAGGGTGAAGAGGAGCAGGAGGAGGAAGAGGAGGAGGAGTTTTCTGTATGTGTGAGAGTTGACCTTGATAAATGTTTAGATGTAACTGTTAACTTACCTCTGCTTGAAATCTCCATACAGGATCCTGCTTGGGAATCCTTTCCTGCAGATGCGAATTCCTTCCAGGACGCCGTTGCAGCGCAGCTGGTGAATAACCATCTGGTTCTCCATCTCACCTGATTTTACACAAACAATCATTTCCTGACTTCCTACTGTGAAGAAACTATTACCATCCACTTTATTTACATTGCATCTTAAGTCACTATATGGTATATTTAAAAAGTCTTTAATTAACTGAATTAAATTTTTGCTCCACAAAAATCCTGAATGTACTCAAACGACCAGTTGTGTCAAAATGTATCAATAAACTGTTAACATGAATATAAATGTTTCTACATTCACTGAGTTCTTCTCAAAGTTAAATAACATTTAACTTTTTTCCTCATTGAGGCAATTTGGCAGAATAAAAACTGCTTTGATTTGGTTGATAAAATAATATTTAGGCCCATAACTGTTTTCTGTTTATGTCTGTCCAGAGTCTGGAGGGCCACATAAAGAGCTGCGGCGGGCCGGATTTGGCCCCCGAGCCTTTAGTTTGACACGTGACACAGATTAGATTAGATTTCATTCATTCCAGTCACAGTGATATTATAATGTGGTCAAAATCAATTTAGAGTGCAAATTAATCAGAAGTAATCTATTAAAGGAACCATGTTTCAGTAATGTCTCCTAAAGTTGCACATGGTGACAGTGGGGAGGAACAGCAGGAAGCAACCTGCAGCAGATCACCTGGCGTTTTGGTTTCATTTGGTATCAAGCAGCGCACAAAGTGGGGATGAGTGGTTCTCAGGTTGGTCATGAGCTTCCCCAGGTTCTCCTGTTGGGAGACGCGAGTTAAAACTGAAAACTGATTTAAGTTCCAGATTTAATTTTCATTTTAAGTTTCATGCTGGTGTGACGAGCCGGATCGGTCGGGAACGTCGCTACCCTGAACAGAGCGGTCACAGTTTGGAAAGACGCTCCTTTCTTCTTGGATCCCTTCTTGGATCCGGCGGCCGAATCTGCAATGATGACAAATATCAAAATAACTGTTGATATTCCAAAAATTATTTTATAAAATATACTAAAGCACGGTTATAATAGCTCTGGGTTTAGTTTTATTTTGTTGACTTTTCTTTGACTAACTTTGTTAGTTTTAGGATTATATTTGCTAGTTTTGATCAGTTTACTATGGTTTAGTTTTTATTATTGTAGCAGTTTTAGTTTTTTCATCCTTTGGTTAATTTCTGGTGCAGAATTCAAAAAGAGTCAAAATAATAATAAATTTTCAAAAATAAGTCTGATTATTGTTGAACAACCAACTGCTGTAATTTGCCAACAGCTGATGGAAACTGGTTGTGTGTGAGGAAAAATAAATAAACTTCACTTTAAATACATTAAATAGATTCATAAACACTAAAATGAAGGATATTATATTTATAATTTTCAGTATGTTTCATGTTTTTCTTCCAACTTTAGCTGTTGCCATTTTGCGGTTCAGCGTAAGACGAGTGCCGTAAAATGAAGGATATTGTGTCTGTATGTCTTGAACAGACGCTACAGTTCCAGTCAGTTTTTAGCCAGAGAATAAAGTTTTTACTCTCTGAGTTAGTGTAAGTGTTTCCTCTGTGTTACGTTGTGAGCTGTAGTGAAGTATAATATCCGTGGCATGAGGAGTTTAAATGAACGAGTGATGGACTTCGTGCCTTCGGCTCCAGAGAAGCTGGCGTACAGCATAGCCAGGGTCTTGTTGGAGGACTTCTGGTAGAGCTGGACCACGGACTCGTTGAGCGGGTCTTTGTTCTTCTCCAGCCAGCCGCTGATGTTGTAGTCCACGTTCCCGGCGTAGTGCACCAGCGTGAAGTGGGCCTCCGGCTTCCCTTTCACCGCTTTGGGCTTCAGGAAGCAGCTGTTCTTGCCCAGATGTTGGTCGTACAGTTTGTTCTTGAAGGAAGCGTCGGATGATTTGGGGAACATGCACTCCTCTTCCAGGATGGAGAAGATTCCCATCGGCTTGGAAACAAAAGCTCCCCATCAGCATCACGATCAAGCCGTTAGGAGGAGCGGCTGTGATTGGCTGTTACCTTCTCAATGAGCTCAATGCAGGCTGCCAGGTCCATCCCAAAGTCGATGAACTCCCATTCAATGCCCTCCTTTTTATACTCCTCCTGCTCCAGCACAAACATGTGGTGGTTGAAGAACTGCTGCAGCTTTTCGTTGGTGAAATTTATGCACAGCTGCTCCATGCTGTTGTACTGAACACAGAGAATAAAGATTATATTTACATTAAGTAACATCCCTGGAAACATAGGAACAGATCTGGAGAAGCTACATCAAAGATCTCGAAGCCAGCGATGTCGAGGACGCCGATGAAATGCTGTCTGGACTGCTTGGTGTCGAGCTGCTGGTTGATGCGCAGAACCATCCACAGAAACATTTTCTCATACACCGACTTGGCCAGAGCGCCGATGGAGTTATAGACCTGCAGGGGATGAGACGGGCTCACTTCACGTTTCGTAACATAAAAAGCTTGATTATGATAAATGATTAGAAAAATGATGAACTGCTGAGAATTAAATTATAGCAGAGATAAAAAGTTTCTGGTTTAGATATTATTGTTCTTAAGGCGAACTGATAAAACATACAAACGTACAACAATACAAATCCATCTCAAGAGTAGAAACTTTATTTTTACAAAATTGAGGAAGTTATTTTGAATGTTGCCATTTCCATTTTTTGATGCAATGCTGTAAAAAAAATGCTTGATAAAAACTCGGTTACTGTAGCAACGTTCGGACTGAGGTTAATTTCCTGGTCTTAGTGATGATGTCAGCAGACTTCCTTATATTAGCTCTTTGAGGTGCAGCCAATCAGGGCCCAGGAAACAACGTGGTGCTCTGGGATTGGCTGCTTTGCAAACGCCATGGCGTGTTGCGGCTACATATTTATTTTTAATATTTTATATATGATCTACTGAGAAATCTGTGGAACCATGAACAGATGCGGGTTCTACTGGCAGATATTTTTTTATTTGAGCCTGAATGGATCATTTTGTCCCTGATGTGAATCAGAAAATGCTCAAATGAAAAACCTCTGCAGTCATTAACTACTGGAACTAAGAACTGTTGAAATAACTAATTAACATCTGACATTGTGAAGTCATTGGTGTTCAAGATGACAGGATGTGAAATGCTTGGCTTCGTTAAGGAACCTAACAGAACGATGAAAACACTTCCACCAGAGTTTCTCTGATACCTGCTGCACGTTTTGACCTTTGGTCACAAACTCATTCCCGACCTTCACC
Source organism: Xiphophorus maculatus (assembly GCF_002775205.1). Taxonomy (NCBI): domain Eukaryota; kingdom Metazoa; phylum Chordata; class Actinopteri; order Cyprinodontiformes; family Poeciliidae; genus Xiphophorus; species Xiphophorus maculatus. The sequence continues at coordinate 1,159,593 of NC_036458.1, forward strand.
CTGGGATAGCAGAGGTTCTTCAGGAGGTCGGCAGAGTTCAGACCCATCAGGTAGGCAGCTTTATCAGCCTCTGCAGAGACAGAAGCATTAAGCACGTCTCTGCATGCGGCCGGCCGCACACCGCTGACCGCCGGCTCCACCTTCGGTGCCGTCCGGCTCCGCCTGCTCCTCCCGCTGCTTCTGCTTGAACTTCATGTTGCCGTAATGCATAACGGCGCCGGTCAGCTTGTAGGCGGACGCTTTCTCATCAGGCAGGAAGCCCAGGATGTCAAAGGCTTCCTGCATTTGCAGAAATAAAAAGGTAGAAGCTGCTAACGGGGAAGAGCCGCCTGTTTTCATAGAATCCACTCACATCCGTTGCCACCAGCTCCTCGGCATCGTTGATGCTTTTCACGCTGATTTCCCCCTGACTGATGAAGGCAAAGTCATACGGGTTGGTGGTGATCAGAAGCAGATCTGCGGAATAAAAAATCCAGTTCATGTTTGATTAAATGGTAAAAAATGAGGGAAATAATGAGCACAAAGTTTACCGATGAGTTCAGGTTTCTGGTTGCATGTGAGCTGATAGAATATGTGGTAACTGCGCTCAGCTGACAGCTGAAACGTCACTCTGGACTTTTCCAGCAGATCTGTTAGGAAAAAGTAAAAAAACATCAAAACTTTCTGCTTCATAGCAGAGTGATGAATTCACGCCCATCCTTATGGATATAAACTCACATGTTTCGATGTCTGCCGACGCCAGCTTCCCAGTGGCTCCGAAGTGGATCCGGATGAACTTACCCTACAAACAGAGCCGGTTATCTGCAGCCGATCCTAACCAATAATCTTAATCAGTCATCTTATCGAAGCGAAGCTGGCAGGCCGACTCACAAAGCGAGACGAGTTGTCGTTCCTCACGGTCTTGGCGTTCCCAAACGCTTCCAGCAGCGGGTTGGCCTGGATGATCTGATCCTCCAGAGTCCCCTGATGACCAAAATACCGAAACAGAATAAAATAATAAAAACCAAAACATACTTAGTTTCTGCTGCAGCAATTTCCCAACAACCCGAATCACCGAAGTACAAATATCTTTATAAATTGGTGTTGAAGGTCAAAGAAAAGATTTTATCATGTCAAAGGAAACTGGCTTTGATAGCAGCGCTAACATCCTTATCGAACATAAAGATGGGATGAAACATCCTGTGTTTAAATTTACATTAGACCCCCAGTGGGCCCCACTGGGCCCGCGCCCATGAAAACAGAAGGACAGTCACTGAGGGCGCTCACCTTCATTTTGCTGCTGCTCTCCTTTTTCTTGTCTGTTGCCACGGCGATTGTTGCAAAGTACTGAATGACACGTTTGGTGTTGACGGTTTTCCCAGCTCCAGATTCTCCACTGAGGAAAAAAATCGATTTTTAAAGTTTTTCTATCAAAAACAGAAAAACTAAAAGTTTTTACTCAACTTACGTGATGAGGATGGACTGATTGACCCGATCTGCAGACAGAGGAGAGGGATGAGCTGTGTGTGTGTGTGCGTGTGTGTGTGTGTGTGTGTGTGTGTGTGTGTGTGTGTGCGTGTGTGTGTGTGCGTGTGTGTGTGTGTGTGCGTGCATGCTCACCGGTGAGCATGAACTGGTAGGCGTTGTCAGAGAGGGCGAAGATGTGCGGCGGGACCTCCATCCTCTTCTTGCCCCGGTAGGCGCGGACCACCTCCGGGTTGTAGACCGGCAGCCATTTGTACGGGTTGACGGTCACACAGAAGAGCCCAGAGTACGTCTGCACCGAAACGAAAAGTAATCTGATTACAATCTACAAATTACAGAATCACTTTCACATTTAACAAAGATCTTCAAATTAAAAGCATGTTGCTGTGAAATAACATTTTTCTCATTTTGGGAGATATTTACAGATTCTTTCTGTGTGTTTTTATTAGTTGAAAATTTTATTTTCAAACATTTTGTGCTTCTTTAGAAATATTTTATAATTTTTAACTTAAATTCTTGTTTCTTGGTGTCATTTTAGCCCTTAACATGATATAATGTAATCCATATTGAGCTGCATGGAAAGAATCGATACACAAAATGCAACACAATACAATATGATACAATGTAATACGATATATTACATGAAATAACATATGACACAATATTATGCAGAATGATATAAGATGACATCATGATATATGATACGATATAAAATGTAATACAACACCAGGCATTTATACAAATACTGTAAAGATGAACTGAATTAATATTGTACATTCTGCTATAATTATTTTAAAAAAGACATTTTACAAAAGAAACCCACAAAATTCAGTGTATATAGAGAAACATATGGTCCTATTAGATAATTATATGGACAGATTAAAAACCAGTTAATTCTATTTCTGCCATATTTACATGTTTCTATAAATATTTTCTAATTTTCTGCAGGTTTTAAATTTTGCTGCTTTCAGAGCTGAACAGATAAAGTTACTTCTAAAACATTTAAATCAATTTAAATCCCTCACTAACAGTTCTCCTTCCTTTAATGTTTGCAGGTAAATTTGGTTTAAACTGAACAGGAGACGTTTCTGAAGCAGCGACGTGTTTCATGCTTACGTAGATCATCCAGGCGGCGTATCGCTCCTTCAGGTTGAACAGGACGGCCGGTTCATGCAGGTGCGTCATCATCACCATGTCCTCGATCTTATCAAACTTTGGAGGATTCATTGGAAACACCTGGTCCTCCCTCACCGTTAACGTCTGCAGAGGAAGGTAGACCAGGTGAGAACCTGAGACCAGGTGAGAACGTTAGAACAGGTGAGAATGTGAGACCAGGTGAGAACGTTAGAACAGGTGAGAACGTTAGAACAGGTGAGAACGTGAGAACAGGTGAGAATGTGAGACCAGGTGAGAACGTGAGACCAGGTGAGAATGTCAGACCAGGTGAGAATGTCAGACCAGGTGAGAACGTTAGAACAGGTGAGAACGTTAGAACAGGTGAGAACGTGAGACCAGGTGAGAATGTGAGACCAGGTGAGAACGTTAGAACAGGTGAGAACGTTAGAACAGGTGAGAACGTGAGACCAGGTGAGAACGTGAGACCAGGTGAGAACGTTAGAACAGGTGAGAACGTGAGACCAGGTGAGAACGTTAGAACAGGTGAGAACGTGAGACCAGGTGAGAATGTGAGACCAGGTGAGAATGTCAGACCAGGTGAGAATGTGAGACCAGGTGAGAACGTGAGACCAGGTGAGAATGTGAGACCAGGTGAGAATGTCAGACCAGGTGAGAACGTTAGAACAGGTGAGAACGTGAGACCAGGTGAGAACGTTAGAACAGGTGAGAACGTGAGACCAGGTGAGAATGTGAGACCAGGTGAGAACGTGAGACCAGGTGAGAACGTGAGACCAGGTGAGAATGTGAGACCAGGTGAGAACGTGAGACCAGGTGAGAATGTGAGACCAGGTGAGAATGTGAGACCAGGTGAGGACAATATCGTTTAAAGGCCTTTTTTGAATTGAATTGAAAATCTTATTTTGTATGATCATTTATTTAAACTCATTTAACACATTTTATTAAATTTTTCCACAGTTTTTTGTAAAGAAAAATAAAAACAACAACAAAAAAACACCAAATTATTTAGGGGGACTTGAGAATGTTTTAGTGGGGCTCCAGCCCCACTACAAAAGTCCTAGAGACGCCACTACACCAAACAAGGAGCAGCTTAAATGCAAATTTCCAGAAAACTGTAAAACAGCCGAAACCCTGAGTTCCCTTGCTTTTGAACCACAATTACTGGAACCTTGAGCAACACATCCACCTGAACTGATGATCCGTCGAATGTAAAGTTTGTTTCTGTTGGTTCTTTAAACTCTTTGCTACAAACGAGCGCCCTGATTGGTGGGATCACCTACTAGATCGTCGCCGGTCTTCACGGTGACTCCGCCCTCGGATCGGTTCTGGATCTCCGCCTTCACGTAAAGCTCCGCGGCGTCGCTCACGAAGCACGCCGTCTTGCTGTCGAACGGCCGGTTCTGAGCCTCGGCTCGCTCCTTCTCGGACTTCCGCAGGAACTGGGCCGCAGGCCCGAACACCGCCATTTCCCCATCGGAGCTCATTTCTCCCAGTGGGACTCAAACACAACACGGATACTTTAGTTTATGAATGAAGAACTGCGGTGAACTCACCGTGGCCTCGGCGTCGGGTCAGGACAGGAACGGGTTTCCAGAACTCTGCAGGAGTGGCTGCAGACTGCAGGAGCGGGACAGACGTCTGTCCGTTTTATACGCAGCTCCGTCCTTCACCTCGCGCCCGTTCCGTCCGCCGGTAGAGTTACAGACCTGCTGCTCACCAGGACGGATCAGGGACCAACAAGCAGCGCAGATATATTTAGCTTTAGATGCCAAGTAAAGGCAGGTTTTAAAATAATAAAAACCTGTTAGAATAGAAGTCGGCGTGCTGGCTCCATCTGGGTTTTCCTCACTCCCAGTTTAACTGCAGTTTTCCTGCCCAGCTCTCAAACTGCATCACTGAAAGTATGAAAGGAGAGATTTAAATCTTTGCTTTTTTAGTTCATAGATATTGGTCCAGAAATAAACATTTTTTTATTTCTGCAAATATAAAAGTCACAGTTACAGTTCAGATTTCTGTTTCAGTGGAATATGAATGAAATTGGAGATAATTTTACAGATTAACGGACGGATGAATTATATCACGTTTGTCCAGGTTGTCAGCCTGTTGTGTTTTTTCTTATGCAGCTCAGTGAATAAAAATATATTTATTTGGTTCTTCAAATTAATTATAACTCAACATGTTCTAATTTCACCTAAATCCTTCAGATTAAAACAGAGGGATCCAACCCGCTATTCCTGACTGGGTAGACTGGTTTAACTGGGCTGACTGGTTTAACTGGTTTAACTGGGCTGACTGTCAGATCCACTTTAAAGGTGTCCAGACAACCTTTAAAGCGGATCTGAAGAGGATTGATTATTTTCCTTTTAGAGGATTATGTGTGGCAGCTGCAGCGGAAACAAAAGCCTGAGTGGGATACAGTTGTTTTAACAAAGAGACGGTGGCAGCAGGCCAAGCTACACAGGACAAAGGGACAGGAGGACGGGGGGCAGGAGGACGGGCTGGGGGGGCAGGAGGACGGGGTGGGGGGGTTGATGTGAAGTCGTTGATCTGGGTGACACAGTGAGGTGAAGCCGGACCTGGACAAAGTCCTCGATGTTTCTGAGAACTTGGTCAGATGCTTCAGAAAATAACTCGGAGCTCAGAGTGATTATAAGTGAAATAACCTGAGAGCGTCACTGTGGACGGTGATGCTGTGGGCTGGAAGGACCTCCAGCAGCAGTCAGTCTTCCAACACACCTGCAGAAGTCTCTGACTGAAGATTGCTGCTGATTGAAGTTGTCTTTATGTAAACTTTCTGGCTCTAAATTAATTTCTTTAAGCTGGGCATAGTTTTCTTCACATGCACCTTTTCTAACAGCTTCACTGTAATTTCATAAGTTACACCTTAAGTTACTGTAAAACTGGATTTCAGACTCTGTGGTGATTATGCTGTCTGATGCCGGATCCCTTCAAATATTCAGGCTGTAAAATTTAAAATCTGATGAAAAGTAACAGCAGAACAGGGCAGAAAAGTTAAGGAAAGCTGTCTAAACCAGTCAGTCGGTTCTGATCCGCTTGGTCAGTACTGAGGCGCCGTGTCCTCCCACCTTCCCATTTCTATCAGCTAATTGTTCCAAGGTGAAGCTTATTTTAGATGATCGGTGGAGGCCGACTGCATGGAAATGATTCCAGATAATCCATAATAAAACCACAACTTAGAAACAATAGCATCCCCTTTAAATTCATTTAAATCTTATCTTTAGAGCTGCAAGAAAAGATTAGATAAACAAAAAGTTATTTTTTTATATTATTGAAACAATAACCTGGTGGCAGATTTCCAGTGAAGGAAACCAGTCCAGACTGGGAGGCTGTGGCTGCTGCTGCACAGGAAACAAGAAACTTTAAAGGAAAGTTCGAGTCGTTTGTTCATAAATCTCTCTTAAATAGATGAAATTAAAAAAGTGAGATGGAAAAAAAAGTGTTTTTCATTTAGTTATGTAATAATTTTGCAAAAAGTTTCTAAATAAATTCTAAGAATCCAAAATCTCACTTTTACTTTCTTACTCATTAATGTATAAAACCAACAGACAGCTGGTGATTAATGAAAATATTGATCAAGTAACAGACGAGCTTGGTTTTTATTCTGTTTATGTAAAATAAACGCCATCTTTAAAAAGCTCTACTTTGAAAAGAAGTTTCATAAATTTTGTTTTTTCTTTCTAACAATTCGGTTTGCAGAATTAGCTTAAAGTGAACATTATGCTAAATATCTGCTAATGTGGACAAGAAGCGAAAAGCAAACAGAAGCTGCGATTCCATCAATGTGCGCAAATCGTTGTCAATATTCCGCTAACGATGTTTTCATTAAATAATAAACACAAACACACAAGAATCATTTTGTTCACGCAATAAGTAAATAAGAAACGCACCACGCCGCGATCCTCCAACCACTTCCTGTCTTCTTCTTCTTCGTGGGTTGAGCCAGGGCAACATCCGGTTGTTGATCACGTGACTCGCGTGATGTGGAAAAAAGGGTTTCTGTGGCAGATTTTCAAAAACAAACCAGAAACGACTAGAAACAAACATTTCATCCCCGCCGAAACGTTTCATCAAAAAACGAGAATTATTTTAAATTTGTTTTGCTTTTATTAAGCGAATTTCATTTCAAAATGCCAAATTTCCTCATTATGATCAGCTACTGAGAAACAGTCTGGGTCAACTGAAAACTTTAATTCAGATGTTGGAGACGCTTCTAACCTGTTTTTGCTTTAATTGCAAGTTTAGAGATTCATATTCTGTTACAGTTTTCATTTCAAAGCTCTTATGATTCTTGATATTTTGTATTGATTCAATTTAAAGTCTTATATCTGGAATCATATTCACAAATGTTTCCTATCTGTTGCCAAAAGATCCACGTTAGTTTTTATCCCAGAACCTTCCGAAGAGAAAGTCCAGACGACAGTAAGATGTTCAGACACGGATCGCCTTCGGATCCGGCTGACACTCCATCAGAACATGCAGAGGAAAGTCCAGTACAGAGCTGCTGGGACAGACACGTCCTTGTTGTGTGCCAGAACATTTCTGGCTTTGTTTCACTGCAGAAGGACGACCTTTGACCTCTGCTCTGACCCAAACTGAGACCCAAACTCGTGGTTCTGAGAGGGAGAAAAGCTGCTCATTTAGAAAGTTTCCATGTTTGTCTCGTAGTTCAGCTGCAGACTCGTCTCTGTCTCTTCGTTCTGTTTCTCCCCAGAGCTGCTTCATGGTAAGAACTGCAATCAGACTCTGGACAGAAGATTCAGTTTCTGTCTCTAACTTTATGTTTATTTGTTTACATACTAATTACACACCGTAAATGAGTCAAATAATCATTCATATTTAAATTAGAGGTGGGACTCGGAGTTAATTGCAAGTCTGTAAATAATTAATTTCTAAATTATTGGATAAGTAGACATATGAGCTAAACAACAAATATATTTATAGTTTTAATCTGTTTTTAGGTCATTTAATCATTAGATTGGAACAAACTTCAACTTTCCAGAGTTTCCATGATCATTCATGGAGCTTCTTTAGAACTGTGGACGCTGACATTAGCATTAGCTGCTACATGTTTAGCATTTAGATGCTAATTTAGGCTTGAATAGCTTCACTGATGCTAACTGCTTTTAGCACAACTTGAACAGAACAACAGTGTTTCCAGCGTCCAATCGGATCGTTTAGAAGCAGAAATTAGCCGCCAATGGACCGAGAGAAGCGGCTTCCATGGCTGTTGTTAGCTTGTGCGTCAGATTTACCGGTGTACCGGAAACATACAAATACAACGGTTCCACTTTCAACTTTTGTATGTACACAAAAGGTTACTGATTTCATAAAATGATTTAAATGCATTAAAATCTTTGTAATTAATGAATCAAAAATAACACATTAAAATCCCAACCTTAACCTAAATCTGAAAATAATTGTAGAATGTGAAGTCACTCTATATTAAAATCTTTGTTACTTGAGATTTACAACAATCCCATTTAATCATCGTCTGACAATCATTTTTTAAGGGATAAATTCAAAACAAATGTTGAAATAAAAGGAAACTTGCACCTCTAACTTGTTTTCAGTTGGAGTCACTAAATTTACTTCTATTTGATGTAACTTTGACTTGGACCAACAAACTGCAGGCAGCTGGACTAATGCATCAGTATTATCTCATTTAACCATCTGTCTTTGCTCTGCAGAGCTTCCTCTCTTTCTTCCTATAATTACTGCTTCAGAGTCTCTAACCAACCGTGTGAAAAATTGGATTTTTAGCCGCTGTCAGAGAACACAGGATTACAAATTAAGGCTGTGCAAACACTGCATTTAAACCACAGGGCTGGGGGACTCAATGCTTTTATTTTTTTATCAGAGTTGGGCCTAAATTGGGCCAACTGACCAGAGTCCTGTTCTCCAGCGGGGCAGCGATCTTCATCCTGGTTTCCTGTTGGTCTTCGTCAGCAGCCAGAGCAAACAGAGGAGCTAATCCTGGCCGGGGAGCAGCAGCACCCGGAGGATCAGGGTTTAGATATCGCTCACATCGAGACGTGGCTGATTTTCTAACACGCTGAAGCATCACATCTCTTCAGGCTGCATTTCTGCTTTCAAGCCTGTGAAATCAGTGAGAAAAAGAGATCTGATTAAAAAGATAAGATAAACTGTTCCTGCTCAGCAACAATGAGGGAACTGTTTGTGTTCAGGCTTTATTAATGCAGCTACATTTGATCTTGGGGTTTTGGAAGGAGGCAGGAGATTAAATCTGTCAGTGACTTGATGCTCATTGAGACTGAAATCGTTACTGAAAGAATTAAATTCTAGATTGAAAGTGAAATAAACTCCTTCCTGTGGACTGGAGTCGTTCCTCTGCAGGTTTCATGTCCTGTACCACCCAGAACATGTGGAAGCTTTCATGTTTTCATCATTTCTAAATGTAAATTTTCTCCTTGAGTTAGTTCAGGTGTTCCTGTTGTTTATTTGTTCTGGTAGGTTTAGTCTTTATTTGCGTTGCTGTCAGGTTTCCTCTCCTCGCTGCTCTGGAAACAGTGAAGCAGCATCGTTCGGTATGTCTGGCTCCCTGTAAACAAGGTGTAAACACAGCCTGAATAATTTATCACTCTGACCTAACAGAGGTTTGTAGGAAAACAACCAGCATCATGGAGACCAGGGAACAGAAACTATCCACTGACTTTCACTTCCGCCCTTCTCTTCGGTTGTCCGTGTTTTTCTTTTCACTCTTAGTGTTGGTATTTTCCTGATCTCAGTCTGTGAGTTACTGTGTTTCCTCTTGTTTGGTGATTCTTCCTCTCCTCCTCCAGAGTCGCTCTCCGAAGATTCAGATGATCTAAATGTAAAGAAGAGTTAACAAATCAACTTTTTTCCAGTGTTATTTTTTAATTTTTCCTTAAGGATGCTATATTTATGTTTCTGTTTAACATTTTTGTGAAAACTTGTTTAATTTTGCACCGTTTGGCCTAAAACTGCCTCAGAGCAGCACATCCATCCAGTACTTCCTCCTCTATTCAGCTGTTATCAATAATCTGATTATAGATTATTAGTGTGTGAGGTTCAGCTGCAGATGAGGCCGTGCTGCAGATTAAAACTCTCTCCTGGTAAATCACTGCAATCAGGACTGGCCCAAGGCATAAGCAAACTAAGCAGCTGCTCAGGGCCCTGGTGTTTTTATTTAATTGTGTGTTTTTAATATCAAACACACAATTTCACTATGAACTAATTTGTTTTTACAATAATATATATTTGATAATGTATGTAGAAATCATTATTTTATGGATAAAAAGAAAAGAAAAATTGCTCTTGGGGCCCCCTGGTGGCCGCGGTAGGTACCTAACCTTAACCCCGGTACCATGAGCTGCCGTTCAGAACATCCAAAGGTCCAAAGGTCCAAAAGTCCAAAGGTCCAAAGCTCCAGTCAGAAGTTAAGTTAGTAAAACTACGTGTCAGAAAAGGACTGATCCTTCAGGGAGGGAGAAAAGAAAGAGGAAGAAAAGAAAAAAGCCAAGATAAAGGTTTTAATGTGTCTTGCTAATGTAATGTAATGATTAGTAAAGCTGCTAACAGAACATTAGCTTGATAGCGACCTGGACCGGTCCAGTTCAGCAGCCAAACATTTATGCTAGAGTTTAAACTTTAAATGAGTTGATTCTCATGGTGGCTCTGGATATTTCTGAGCTATTTTGGCTTCAATCCGTCTTTAATAAGAATAATTAAAACTTGTCAATGTTTGACATTGTTAGCTAAATGTTTTTCCGTCAGGCTACAAGCTGCTACATGATGAGCTGCTCTATGTTGTTTGCTGCTGAGCAAAATCATTTAGTGGCTAAAAACATTAATTTACATCAACTTCTGTTAAAATCATTTGAAGGCTCAGCATCAGTCCGGTACCGGTACCGGTCCACATTCTCGGGGGAGAAAGACTCACCTGGTGTAAATTACATTTTAGCTGTTGGAGTAACGCTTAAGATAAATGAATTTAATCAAAGAAGGTGAGGTGTGTGAATAATCTAATGATCAGGCTGCTGATTGCAACCGGTCCACACTGTTAGCAGAACCAGAGGGCCCCAAAATCACATTTGGCTCAGGGCCCCATGCAGGATTGGACCGGCCCTGCTGCAGTCATTTCTGTCCTTAGCCTGAAGCTGGAGCCTTCATGTCTGCTGAGGGGAGCCGCTGATACGGAGGATTTATTTATTTATCCAGTTTCTGGATCGTTTTCCCTGCTTGAATGGCAGCATGTTTTAGTGAGGAGAGCTGAAACATCTGATGGTCATGTCTTGGGCCGACCCAAACTTCACATTACTTACCTCCTCTCTGTGCTGCTGGAGATGCTGCAGCTCTAAAGTTTAATGATGCAGCAGCAGCGTTTTATGCTCCCACTCTGAGTAAACTCAGTTATCAGCGTTAACGACCAAATCATTACCAACCTGCAGCTCGTTAGTCACTGATGGCTGTTTCTGCAGATGGACGAAAAAAAATCTGGTTATTATCAAAAACATGATTAACTTTTCTCTGTAGCTCTGAACTTCATCTAAACCTGTTAGCTTCTGTTTTCCACTCACTTTAGAGGAAAATTTATTTAATTCATCTTTACACAAAAATGATACAATTAGAATAATAAACATTTAATTATGAACATTAAATACATTTTTGGTTGCTCTTTAATTATTGTCAAGTTTTTGTAAGAAATTTTCGAAAAATGGAAACAAACAATAAAATAGAAAAATACAGTTATGTTACCTTGTTTCAAAAAGTCCCATGAAATTTTCTTTTTTGTTTATTGGCTTATATTTAGTTCAGTATTTTCCCAAGAATATTAACACAAAATACATTTAAACAGAAAAACACAGGCTCAGAGTAATTCTTAAAAAAATAATTCAATCCTCTTTTCCCCAGATTAATAAATAAACTAAACTGAGAAAAATTAAATTATATATGGAAGTTTGAGTTGCTTATCTAAAATCTAGAAAATTCAGTTCTTATGTTATCTTGAAATATTTTATTTACATATTTATATTCTGTCAGTAACACTTTCTCCTTTTCAACAAACAAGTATTTAGTAAATTAATTGAGCATGAACGAAAACACTAAAGTATAAAACAAGAGAGGAAAAGTTGATTTCTGTTCTTTTCATGTTCATTTTTCCTCATTTCCTTCAGTTCATGTTGACTTTGCTGTTTAAGTTTCTACTTCTTGCCTGATTTTATTTTTAATCACTCTGTAAACTTTCATGGTTTCCATGTAAAGCTGGTTTGTGTCCACAGAGCTGCGCTGCGACTGAACCGGACCGGCGGCTTCGTCCTGCTGGAAACCAGAACCGTCGTCCCAGTGAAGGTAAAACCAACCAAAACTCTTTGGTTCTGTTCTGTGAAGGAGTTCCTGGAAAAGAGGAATGTCCAAAATAGTTTGACCCAATCTGCTCCATAAATCAGATGTTTGTGTCGTACATAAAGAATAAAGCTGTCGGGTTCGTCTCCAGCTCCTCTGCATTCAGCGCCGTAACTCTGCGAACTGGACTCATTCTCATTCTCTCCTCATCATCATCAGGCTCCATCAGGCCTGCACACTTTAATCTGATTATCCTGGATTTGCTCCGTTGGAAGAACCGAAGCAGCCACTTTCTCAGGAGGTGGAGGAATGTTCCTGCTCAGCCTCTGTGTGTTTACGCCTCAGTTCTGGAGCAGAACCTGGAGGCTCCTCCAGCCTGCAGACACAAACTCACAGTTCAAACGCAGAAATTAGAGCTATATTTATATTCACAGCCTAGTGCTGCAGCAGCCGCTGTCACTCTGTTAGTTTATTGTTGTGTCATGTTCAGGAAGCTGCAGCTCAGGATGTGGCAGTTATAAAGATGTCAGAGTTTCAGAAAGCTGCTTGTAGCTGCCAGCTGCTGTCATTTAATGGAGACATTTTCACAAAGGGGATCAGCTGGAATATCGGCACGCAGTCCCGCCGGAGCTGCAATTATGCTGCTGGGATTTGGAATAATGTGAAAGATTAATTAAGAGGAGATGAGCCTTTAAAGCTGTTACTGTGTTAAAGACGTGGCTGTTAGCTGACAGGAGAAAGCTTTCAGCTATGGGGACGTTTATAACGATGTTTTCTAGCTGCTGTGACTTTGACATACCCACCAGCTCCACCAGGTGTTAAACCAGGATATGATGTTCAGTCCACCTAATCCAACTCCAGTCCGTTTTCCTATAAAGTCCGGTTCGGTTGCTGAGGTAGCAATGCTAAGCTAACTCTGGTCCTCCAAAACTTGGTCTGGGTTCAGTTGAAGTGAACTCTGGTTCGGTTTGAATCCATATGTGAATGCCAAGCAGACCGGAGACCGGTCCAAAAGCAGGAAGTGGACTACAGCACAGGGCATTCTGGGTAAATATAAACAAAGCTAACATGCTAGCCTAGCGCTAGCAGCAGAAATGGCTCCTAGTCTTCAGCCAAAGACTAAAGAGAAAAATCTGACGCCTCCATCTTGTTTCCATCTGGTGAAGAAGGAAGTTGCTCTCAGTGTCTTCAGAGGTTTTTGTGTGGTTTCCTTCAGTGATTCTTGGTGCAGCGCCCCCACAGGCCAGGAGGGGAACAGGTTGGTTTGGGTCAGAACCACAGCAGCTGGAGGTGGAGCAGATGATGGAGTTCTGGTTCCAGTAGAACCGGGTCGACCGGACCATCAGGAGGGAAACAGTCTTAATCTCATCTTCAGGACGACACTGAGGCAGGAAGACAACATTAATCTGATCTTTAGAATCAACCAAAGCTTCCCACCCAGAAAAATGACAAAATAACTGAATGATGAAAAAAATCTTTGTTTCTTCTGCGATGGCAGGAGAAACAAAACGCTTCATCTGCAGCCATGAGGAAACAATTCAGTTGAAACATGAAGCTGTCAGTTTATCAGGAGATCCAGACTGAAAGAAAAAGACCCAAGATGGATGGATTAATTTAATCTCTGGCTGCGTTTAAACTCTGAACTAGCTGATTTTCCATCCAAGCCTCTCTGAACACAATGACAACACGAATCACCTTCCTCTTCCTCTTCATCATTTTACAGAGAGTTGCTCTCTGCAGACTGGGTTGATCTCCGATTACATTTCTGAAAAAATTGCTAAGTGCTGATTTCTGCATGCAGGCCACACATCGATAAAAACACTCATCGTTTGTCCAACTGCCCATAAAACCTGCTTAGAGTCAGATAGGAAACCTGAAAACAAAGTGTGTGTAATCTGGCCATCAGTCCTGCTCCAGTGGAAACATGGCGGCGGCGCCGCTCTTCCTCAGCTGAAGCTCTTCCTCAGCTGAAGCCCCACAGGGACGGCTGGCAGCACAAACTCCTCACCATATGGTGAAACCAGGCCTCCTCTTCCTCAGCCCCAGGTTCTGGACACAGTACTGGGAAACAAAACACCCAAAACAATAAAAACAGAGATATATTATAAATAAGATAATAGTGGATGGTTATCAGTTTGGAGAGCTCCAGTTTCTTCAACTCAGTTTAACAAGACACAACTCAATAAATCCCCCAGTAACCCTGTGAACACAACTGGAGGAGAAATCTCAACAAGAGGCTCGTTACGGTTCGGCACCGGCAGCATCTCTGCTCAGCCGGCCATCGGAGTCAGAGAGCAGATGGTTTTCCTCCTCCTGCTGGCTGAGGAGGAAGGAGCGGACGGACGCAGCCGGCTGCAGGGGGTTTGTCAGCGTTTAGTCAGACACGAGCATCGCTGCTGACAGAGGAAGAGTTTACTGACGGGATCAGAGCGGCTGCTCCGGACTAACAGGAACCTCCAGAACAAAACGCCGTCAGGAAGCAGGCGACTGAACACAGCATCAGTTCACATCAGTATGTCAGGAATGTGGAGCCTTTAGGTCCGAACACAAGCAGGAGGTCCAGGATGGAGGTGAAGTGGTTTAATAAAGAGGATCTGACAAAAGAAGTGACTGAACAGGGAGGATAAAATGCTGGGCAGGATAATAAAACTCAGGCGAGTGTAAATGAAACCACTGCTGTGGGAGCAGCATAAAAATCTGAAAATACTGTAAAAAATAGATTAAAAAATAGAGGTAATCAGAAACAGAAACAAAAAGTGGTAAAAAAATAGCCAACTAATTAAAAATATATAATTTACCATGGCTAACAGCGATGGACGATGAAGCTGCTTCTCTCTGGTCCACAGAGGGTTAATTTCCACCTCTAAACCATCTGATTGGACGCTGGAAAAGATTATTGTTGTGTTTAATTTGTGCTAAAAGGAGTTAGCCAAACAGTGAAGCTATTCAAGGCTAAAATAGCATCTGAATGCTAATATGTAGCAGCTAACGCTAATGTTAGCGTCTAAAGAAGCTCCATGAACGATCAGGACTTCCTGAAACAGTTTGCTCCAATCTGAAGGTGGAAAAATCAGACTTATGAAAATGTTGCTTATTTTTGATGTTTCTTCTCGTTAAACTGATTCATTTTTAAACCGATTTATTCCCAGTTTCCTGTTCACCTGCTTAGTGTAGAGATGTACAGCCTGAAGAAACTGCAGTGATCTAGAAGTGACTTTAATGAGGTTTTTAAAACACAAAACTCTTCCTGCATCCAAACCAGACTGCAGAGGTTCTGCCTGGCTGCAGAGGTTCTGCCTGGCTGAGGAGGTTCTGCTGGGCTGCAGAGGTTCTGCGTGGCTGCAGAGGTTCTGCCTGGCTGAGGAGGTTCTGCTGGGATGCAGAGGTTCTGCCAGCCTGCAGAGGTTCTGCGTGGCTGCAGAGGTTCTGCCGGGCTGCAGAGGTTCTGCCGGGCTGCAGAGGTTCTGCTGGGCTGCAGATCAACCTCCCATCCTGGTGAATTAGAACAGGCATCCACTGTTTCTTTGGTCCGGCTGTAAACCTTCCTGGGTCGTTAAGATTCCTGGATTTTACTTCAGCTTCTCTCCGGTGAAGGAAAAGGAAATAACCTGAAAGTCTTTCTGCTCATTAAACGAGTGAATTCCTGAGTAATAGGGATCAGAAAGAGCAGGTCCGGTTTCCTCCTGTTCTGTGTGAATAGAAGCAAACATCCAGAAACATCCAGAAACCTTAAAACTGACAATTCATCTGATATTCATTGAAGGATCTTTTGAGCAGAGCGGCTTGTGTCAGAAAAACCTTCATTTACTGCGATGCTGACGGAGGTTAAGTGAAGTCATGGGTTTCTCATTGCTCCTGTAAGCGAAGTGATAACGATCCGAGTCTGTGGTCTGGCTGCAGCCTGCGGCTCCATGCAGCGGAGCTGGGCGGCCTTGGTTCTGGGTTGCCTTCAGCTGGGAACGGGCCGGGCTGATGAGCAGCGACTGGACAGGTCATGAATCACCAGGATGGAGGGGAACCGCCACGGAGGCTGCAGGACGAAGCCAGGCTCCATTCACGGAGCAGAGAGCGCTGCAGGCTGTTGGGAACGTTTCTAACACAGGATGTGATGTAAGAGCAGGAAGTAAACAAACAGGGACCCAGAGAAATGGCTTCATAAATGAGCCAGTTCTCTAATTCCTACCAGGTTTATTATCTTCATCTTTCGATCCACTGCAGGAAAACAAACATTTGGTGTTTTTGGTTTAGAATAAAACCAGATGAAGACGTGGCTGTTATTGTTGGACTGGATGTTAATTCTGTAGTAAAATATATTTTTTGTCAGTATTTTTCTGTATAATTAGTTTTCACATTTTAATTGAAAACTGTATTTTGACAAAATAAGCAAAATGTATATTTATGGTTTGTAATCAGATTAGACTAAAGTTCATCTTTCCAGATTTTCAGGAAGTTCTGATCATTCATGTAGTTTCTTTGGAAATCTGGACTGTGGACGTCAACATTAGCATTAGCTGCTACTTGTTTAGCTTTGAGATGCTATTTTAGGCTAGCATAGCTTCTCTGATAGTTAAACTCATGTTAACTATCTCCAACACAACAATAGTCATTTCCAGCATCCAATCAGATCGTTTAGAAGCAGAATCGATCTGATCGGAACCAGAGAGAAGCTGCTTCGTTGTTAGCGGATGTAGCTTGTGCGTCAGATTTACGGCCGTACCAGAAACATGCAACAAAGGTTCCAGCTCAGGACTTTTGTAGGTAAAGAAGTGATTGATTATGTTAAAGCTTTATAACTCCTACAGATTAATTTGATTAAATAATTGAAATTAATGTATTAAAGTCACAGCTCTAATTACCATCTAATAGTTACTATAATTGCTGAGTGCATCAATTTAAACACAAAGGAGAAATGTTGTGGTGAAGCCTGAACGGCCGCTCACGGTTTGATTTGAGTGAGCGGTCACATATCTCTGAGCCTTACATTCATAAATAATCTATGTTTGGTTTTTTTAGCCAGCAGATGCAGCAGCAGCACAAAGACCAGCAGATCCCTGGAGAGGAACAACAACCCTGCATCCTGTAAACAGGTAACGTCAGTTTGTCTGGAGCATCTTCAGTTACGATGCGTCTCATCGATGTTATTCATCAATAAAGAAAACTGTTTAAAAAATGAATGTAGGTTATGTTCACAGAATGCTTTAGGTTTAGGATTCTGTAGATTTATGGTCTGAACTTCATTTGTAAGGTGGAAGAAAACCAAACATTTTATTTCACCTTCAGAATATAAATGTCTTCCTACAAGGTGCACCAGTTTGAGTCATTTCCCTCATCAGCATCAACATCAGGTCAACTTCCTGGGGAACCAAGTCGTCTGCACTGCATGATACGAAGGGATGCCTGCAAAATAAAATCCTGAGAAGATCTTAGCGTCTCGCTCCAGGCTCTTCAGAAAGACTTTTATTTGTATTTATTGTGGAGAGGAAGTCGAGAAAATTAGGATTTATTTCATTAACACTGCTCAACGTTTCCAACCTTCAGCATAAATCATCAGAGCAGCTCGTCTTTGAAAAGCCTTTCGGATCTCAGCAGCCGCTCTGAGCAGGGCTGCTCCCGCTGCTCACAGGAACCTGGGCCAACACCGATTCATGCCAACCCTCGTGACCGACTCCCCCCACGCTGAGGCCACGCCGTGCCGTCACAAGCAGGAGAATCGATGGACGGACAGTCGGGCAGCTGAGGTTTAGGCTCCACATGGCAGAGTCTGCTGGTAAACAGGACGACCGAAGTCAGATTTCACGTTGGGAAAGGCGGGAAGTCGGATCGGCGGACACTCTGGGCATGTGGCGGTAGGAGCGGCCGGCCGCCATGTTTTGCATGGCAAAGGTGAGGCGTCGCTCGCTCCTCTGTGTTTGGGTCAGGATGTTAGGTCAGTGCAGGAAAGGAAAAGCACATTACGTCTTCCAGCGTCACGTTTAACCCTTCAGGAGCTCAAACACACCCAGCCTCAGTCACCAGCGCTACAAAGATCCTTTTCTCCAGCACCTGCAGCTCAGTGGTCTCTACTTCCATAAGGGGCGGCGCGTGGCGGAGGCAAGGTGCTGGAGATCTGGGTGCTGGGGGAGACTTTCCTTCCCTTAAACTTTAGTGACGGCAGCTTAACCGGAGGCTAGACTTCGTCACATTCCCTCTGCAGCCCTCCTCCTCCTCAGCATCCCTCTCCCCCTCCCCACAACACGACTCCGCTCCTCTCCAGTCGCGCTGCAGCGTGTGAGACTGGAAGGCAGCCTCGGTGTGTGTGTGTGTGTGTGTGTGTGGAGGGAAAGAGCGGAGCGAGGCTTTCCCAGAGCAGAGCAGAGCAGAGCAGAGCAGCAGGAGGAGGTGAGCGGGATGATGATGGAAGCCAGCTTTGACACAGAGGAGAGTTTTGATGATCCGTCCTGTCTCGCCCCGCAGCCCCCCGGCTCCGTGTCGCCGGCCAAGAGGCAGATCACCGAGGTCAAAGAGACCAAGATCACAGTGAGTACTCCAGACCCGAACCGAGCCCCTATCTCCTGCTCTGGTTTCATTTTCCTCTCATCTGTTGACATCCCATGATGAGCCTTTAAGGAGCAACGCAGATCTGGGGTTCCCCGTCATTTAATTTGTGTTTGACTGATTGAAAGGTGATCAAATGTGAATTTAAACCCTGAAGACCCTCATCCATGTTTTTAGTCGAGGAACAAAAAGCTGCTGCAGAAGCTGGTGGTATTTTTAGTGCCTGTCAGGTAAACTGATCTCTGACTGTTTCTCCCTTCTGGGGTTTGTTCGTTTGTCCAGTTGAAGGGCTTCAGATAAAACCAGTGCAGGTGAGGCTGGAAGCCCAGAGGCTCCAGAGCCGGACTGGTTTCTGAGAGGTTCTGTTTGTCTCCAGACCTTCAGACAGAGCAGCAGGTTATGTAACCTCCCAGCCTGTAATGGGGATCGGTGGGAGGGTGAGGTGTGGGTTCTGCCTTATGTTCGGCTGACCGCTGTGGACGGGCATTGTGAAAGAAAAAAATCCCCCAGACCTGCGAGGGATGCAGCAAGTCCAGTTTCCATGGTGACAAAGGCAAAAGCACTGATTATCGGCTGTTCAGACGGAAAACAACAAAAGGAGAAGGATGGAGACGCCACGGCATTTGGGCCGGTCTGATCCAGACCCGTCCGTCCTCATCTGGAGGAAAACAGGTGATAACGAGTCAATCTCCAGAGGTTTCTTTCTGTTCACCACAGAGAAACTGTCATTGCACAACCCAGCCAGTCGTCATGGAGACGCACACATCCATGACGGATGGCGAAATGGACCCGTGCAGGATTCTTCACACATCAGAGGGAAGCGGCTGCTCTGCAACCTTGTTTTCACCTTCAGCGGGCGAATCGTCTGACGGAGCTTCAGCTTTCACCACCGTCGGCGTTCGGCTCAACCTGTTGATGCATTCTGGGAAAAAAGGCAGAGGCGAAAACTGGAAGGAAGTAATGAGGATCTGTCAGTGTCAGCTGAGGATGGACTGAGGATTAAAATCTGTATTCAAATTAAACAGAAGAACCACGTTGTTAATAGAACGTCCTGTACCTTCAACACCTAACAATGATGAAACCGTTAATAAGTAACTATATTTACTGAGTTGGGGACAATCCAGAGTTTCCTCACCAAATCATCAGTTCTGGGCTCTTCTTTCTTACAACACGCCTCCTATAATCTGACAGGTCGACTCATATTCCTCTTCGTCCAGATTCCTGGCTCTTCCTCTCAATCCACAGGATTTCTTCACGATTTGTTTCTGAAACATTTTGTGTTTAGTATCAAAGCTCATCATGTTTTTGTGTTTCAAGGAGAAAAATTGAGCCCACAGCATCCTGACTCCTCCACCGTACAGGACCAGTTTGTCCCCATGTCCGTCCTTCATGCCAGGCTCTTGGCATGAACTCAGTGTAGTTACATTCAGAAACACTTTAACAATCTAAAGGTGACATTAGCTGTAGAAACAGCTGCTAACCAACCATGACGAGCGGAGAGGCTGCAGTCTCCTCCTGGTTGGTACCAAACAGTCTCAGGGTGTTTTCTCACATTGGTAGGAATCTATTGTTGAGTTTGTTCACTTTGTTCAGGTGGTTCAGTTTCTTTCCACACAGAAAAAGAAGATTCAGTCTCTGCTGGTCAGATGTTTCCCTTTGGTTCCCAAAACGTATGTGAGTGAGGAGTAATGGTTCTGAAGAACCGTCTTTAAATCATCATTAACTCGTTTGTTTGCTGCAACATAAATCAGTGGACATCTTGTTGGTGAGACCTGGCAGCTGTCTGGATCCGGATCAAGGTCAGATCACGTTCACACCATAACCAAACTGCTTCAGCGTTTGTGTGCAGTAAATTATGCAGTGAGCTGATGCATCCGGATCGCTGAAGGAGTTCTGGTCTGCCTGGATCCGTGACGTTAGCAGCAGATTCTGGTGTTTCCTAAAACTTTCCTCAGTCAAAGACTCAACAGCTCCTTCATCATGGCGGCTTTTAGCAGCTCTTCCACTGGCAGATCAGTCTTCGTTTGGGATCCAGTGTGATTCCTCAACATTCTTTAGAACCACCTCGGGGACGGAACGAGATGGGAAAACTGACTGGCGCCAGA
This sequence comes from Xiphophorus maculatus, assembly GCF_002775205.1. Taxonomy (NCBI): domain Eukaryota; kingdom Metazoa; phylum Chordata; class Actinopteri; order Cyprinodontiformes; family Poeciliidae; genus Xiphophorus; species Xiphophorus maculatus. The sequence goes on from NC_036458.1 coordinate 1,180,175, forward strand.
CTGGATTCGGTGATTTCCTGTTGGATTTATGCCTCAGTCAACATCATCAGCCACCATTTTCAATCCGTAACGAGAACAAAGGAGTTGGAAAATGTATAATTCTATAGTGAAACCTTGAGATATTAAACTTTCTATCAATTACGACAGAACCGAAGGAACAAATCCAGCGACAGATTTCTGAGATACAGTGAGGAACACAGAGGAGACGGACCCAACCTGAGCATCTGGTTCATCTGGGTTCATTTCTTGGACTCTTCACAGACAGACCAGAGAAAATCCCTCGGCTCTGGACTCGGTGAGACCCAGTTGAATCCGTGCGCTGGCCGTTGTTCCTGCCTCCAACTCATCCACACGGAGGACAAAATGTTCACTTGCTGTTCCAGGCGTCACTGAGAGGACATGAGCAGAGTCCTTCCTTCCTGTCAGTGGTCGTAATGTTTTGCCTCATCCACAGTGTGCCAGTCTCAGTACTGAAACCAGAAACCATCCCGTTTGCAGTTTAGTTGCTTTGTTACTGAAGGTACATTTGTGGAGGGGATATTTTACCACAAAGTAATTTGTTGCTTAGCAACAGTAGCAGAGTTTCCTGAACCTCGTCTGCTGAAATTCCTGCTCAGAAATGGCTGCCAACACGTCGTCTTTTACATTTCTCACGGGCCATTTCCTTCACGACTCTGTCATGATTTTCTTCTCTATTCAGCAAATGAACCAGAAGTGAAACATGTAAGAAGCAGCAGCTTCGCTCACCTGAGGCTCACAGCTCAGAAACGCTGAGTGAAGACAAAATGTTCCCACTGGCCAAACAAAGCTGCTTTGCTCAAACAGGAAAAGCTGCAGCAGCATCCAGAGTTTTTGGGCGGATCTGTTACACGCTGGGTCACAAAGGTAATCTGGATTAATATTTAATCCCAGCCCCCCGCAGCGCCACAATAACGGGCCATAAAGGAACAAGTTAGGCAGACGAGCGGCTCAGTGTGGGAAGCAGCGCTGCTGATGGATGCTGAGGCTGTGTAATAGAAAATCTGGAGCCATGACAATCAGTGTGATCTCTGAGGCAGAAAATGAACAAGGCGCCCGGTCGGTACATCACTCCGCCGCTGCTTCAGATCGCAGCTCTGCGTGTTTCCTCTTTATATCAACACTTACATAACAGGCCGGATGATCTCTGCTGTGTTTGTGAATCTTCTCTTCATCTGTGAAAAAGCTGCAGAGATCAGAACCAAAGATCCTGTAATACAGCTGCTGGAAACCAAACAAACATTAGTACCTAATCATCCTTTACTGTTTACCTGCAGCAAGGAGGAGAGATAATTAGCTAATTATAATAGATAATTAGCTCATATCTAACGAAGTTTAATGTTCTGCACAAAGCAGCGTTAACGCTTCCCTCATTGTGACAAACAGCAGATGCTGTTAACAGATCAGCTGCTGGTTCTCAGAGCAGAGAGGAGAGACGTTTGACCAGCGCTTCTGCTGATCAGATTATAATAAATCTACAAAATGACGACACTTTCAACATCGATGGCAGCAGAAGCACCTCAGAAACGTCTGAGGGTTTTACTGGAGAAAATCTGCAGCTTTAAATACCATAAATTATCTGCTGTTTGTAAAGTAAACTCTGAGAGTTTTAGCTTCCAGAAATCTGACACAAGCTTCCTGATTCACGTTTCAAACGGTTTCCACCAGAACAAAACAGTTTCAGCTTTTTTATTTACTATTTATTTTATAAGGTAAAATTAAAAGTTGATTTTAAAAACAACAAAGTTTATCTGATAAATGAAATAGTTTAGTTGTGTGGGTTGGTTTCTGGTTTAAAGGGGATATTTCTGACCTGACTTTGTCTTTTCACGTGGGCTTTGACTAGGCCTGTCTAGAACCTCCACTGTGCTCCTGTGGATAATAAATGTTCTCTGCATGAGTTCAGTTGATGATGATCTGATGTCTGAGGAGCTCAGTGAAGATTTCCTGCTGAGCTGGGAGGACATGTCGACGAGACGCATTCAAATCGAAATTATCTCAGATTTTTTGTTGCTTCTGCTGCTTTTAAATCAGCTTCGCTTCCTCTCTGATGCCCTCAGTGGGAATGTTTTGCTTTTTAAGTAAGCCATCTCTCCAGCTTTCAAATATTAGCGTTTCAGTAAACACAGAACTCTGTTTGAAAAAATCCCTGTTGAGATTTAATCTGAGATGTGAGCAGAAGATGAAAGCAGCTGGGCTGAGTTTGTCTCTAGGTGGCGCAGCAGCAGCAGCTGAAGCAGCAGCAGCAGTAGCAGCAGCAGCTGAAGCAGCAGCAGCTGCAGCAGCTGCTACATCAGCAGCAGCTGAAGCAGCAGCTGAAGCAGCTACAGCAGCAGCAGCAGCTACAACAGCAGCAGCAGCAGCAGCTACAACAGCAGCTACAGCAGCAGCAGCAGCGCGGTGCGGCAGAGTATTGGCTGTAAACACGGTGAATCAGGGAGTTTCTGCGTGTTTGTGGGTGAAGCGTCCCGTCTGCATGTCCCAGCCTGACATGCCGGGTTGGGGGTGTTGGGGGGGAAGGAGGATCCCAGATGGCAGCATTACATAATTGCAGCTGCAAGAATAACTGAAGATGCTGCAGAGCGAGGAAGCTGGACTCAGGCGGACTGTGCAGAAACGTTTCTGTGGCTCCCTCAGGTCATCACTCTCATTGTGACCTTTGGCTCCTCAGCAGCGTGACCTTCAGGAGTCTGTGTCCAGCCTGATGTTTGCTTGTGTGGTTGCAGATAAACTGTGTGACGTTCCCGCTGCCAGGAGAAGGTCCGGAGCAGCAGCTCCTCAAGCCCAACGAATGGAGCTACTGCGATTATTTCTGGGTGAGTTTCTGGTCCAGGCCGTTCCCAATATAGAAACCTGGAAGGAAGTCAGCTGAAAACTGAGCCGCAGCAGCTGCTTCGCTCCATTTCTGCCTAATTTAGCGTTTCTCCACTTAACTTCAGCTCTGTGTGTGTGAACATCACAGCAGCAGCTGATGGCCTGATTCACACCCACAGCTCCCAGTTAAAACCTCCAGTTGCTCTGTCCGCAGGCCGACGGTAAATATGAGCTGCTTAGAGATCATCACATCTTCACCACAGGATCAACAATAAGCTCAGATTTTAACATCTATAACCAGAGGAGAGACTGGTAATATGTAAAAAAGAAGAAAAGTGAAACTAAAAAAAACATAAAAATAAATATCAACATCAGAACTGAACTGTAACAACATAATAATTTATTTAATGATTATTTTACAAAGGCAGCAGGAGAAATTATTTTTTATCCTCTGCCAATTTTACACTTTAGTTTTTTTCTGTAACAGAAATGGTTACATCATAAAAATAAAAAACAGAAAACATAAAATAACTCATCGCTGCATCTTCCCAGTCAGGTTTCCACTGACGTTTTTCATGTTTAGTGGCAGCATCATGCTCTGGAGTTACTGTTCGTCAGTTGGAATTAGACGCTTAAATCCTGAACACCTCGAAATAATTGTAATATCATTTAGTTTCAAACTAAAACCTTCAGAAATCTACTGAAGATCTGAATCAACAACAAAATGCAGCGGAAAATTAAACATTTTCTACGGCCTAGTCAAAGTTTAGAGCTAAATCTGACAGAAAATCCACGTGTCTCCTGAGAAAAAGTCTAATATCCTACAAGCAGTCATAAAAATCTTACTCACTGTGTTGCTTTGTATTAAAATAACTTGTTTGTAGAAGTTGCTGTTATTTTTTAACAGATTATTGTTGGAGGCATAAGCCCTCATATCATCGTGTTTGGGTTAAGAGATGAGGAGCCGATAATCCAGCTGAGTGGATTGATTCTCCACAGATCAGCTAATCCATGACGTGACTCACTGCTGGAACTGCTCAGCCTGAAACTGATATCAATTTGCTGCAAATGTCTTTTTTTCTTCTCCAACAAAACACATTTTATCTCAAAAATTAAATTTCACAACCATTAACAGTTTTTGTTTGAAAGAATCTCTGTAGCCTAATGCAGATTAAAGTGGATTATATCCACGGTTTCTGCATGTAAACAGTTTTCATCTGATTTTACTGTTTTAACCTTTAATAAATCAGATCTCTGATTGAAACGCGGCGTTTCCTCCTCCTGATGACTTCCTGTCCGTTCGCTGACCTGACGCCACGCGCGCTGTCACCGAAAGCAACATGGCTGCCACATGTTGGCCATCCAAACATGTTTGACATGAGAGCGCGGCCCTCAGCGGCCCTCAGCGGCCGACGTGTGAACGCCGACGCGCGGCCTCTCAGTCAGAATGAATCACAGCTCCTCGTCGTTTCTGACTCACCTGTGACCAATCCCGTGATGCTCCGCGGGCCGCCGCTCCGCTCATGCAGCAGGTGCTCTGCTCTGTCCGCAGGCCGACAGGAAGGACCCGCAGGGGGCCGCCCACGTCACGGGCTTCGAGGTTCTGCTGCAGAAGCAGCTGAAGGGGAAACAGCTGCAGAAGGAGATGGCTGAGTTCATCCACGAGAGGTAGAGCTGAATTCATGAGGCACAGAAATGTTCCCTCAGCGGAACAGAGACGTTTTAATGAATACAGAGTTTAATAAAAACCCCTGAAACATTGGATCAGGTCAGAACCAGCAGCTGACATGTTTAATTTTATGTGATAAACCAACTCAGAATACAGAACAGTTGTGAAACAGAGGAAAAGATATAATTTTGGAAAATATTCTCATTCTTTGCAGAATATCATAGTGATGGGGAGTTAATCTTAATCTGTTATCATCCGTAATCTCACATTTCAGATTAATTTGGCAGATCTGGATGTTTATGTTAAATCTTTTTGCAGTTAGTATATCTATAAGACGCCTTTTGCTTCTCTAATTTTGTGTTTTGGTTTTGTTAAAGTTACAGCCCAGGTCTCGCAGGTTTCAGGTCGTATTCCTGCTGCTGGATTATTGATCAGATATTTCACTGCTTGGGTTTTTGTTTCAGAACTGAACTTTGAGTTAAACTTCTCCAACATTTCATCCCTGATCTGCCTTAAAGTAACAGGCAGGATTTTATTTAAGGGCATCAGAGAACCTGGGGCTGAATGCAAACAGACATTTGAAAGCTGACATTAAAAATCCATGTATGATTTTACATAAACTCCAGTAAAATGCAGTGAACTTTTCATTTTAACTTGATAAAATGAAAAAATCCAAGCTGTTGGAAGGGGCCTTGTTTCCACTTTCTGCTCTTTGCGGTGGAAAATGACACTGAGCAAACTGGGAACTGGGAACTGGAAACTGGAAGGTGGAAGCTGGAAGCTAAAAGCTGGAAACTAAAAGCTAAAAGCTGGAAGCTGGAAGCTGGAAGCCAGTGTTTGTTAAGACTCCTTCAAGCTAATTTCCCTTCCTGACCTTTAGCGCCTGGGAAAGAGCAGGAGGCCGAGTCATTCAGGTGTAAATGTGAAGGTAAAGGGCAGAAACATGAGAACAGAAACAGCCACTCTGTAAAACTCACAACAAGCTTCATTATCTTCTGCTTTTTAAATTGTCTTGAAGGTTTTTCTTGTCCAGTCAGCTGACATCTTCATGTCTGTGTCAGGATAAAGATTGAGGAAGAATACGCCAAAAACCTGTCCAAGCTGTCGCTGAGTCCGCTGGCAGCGCAGGAGGAAGGGTGAGTGGGAGACCAACAGAGAGCGATGCTAACGCAGAGAGCGATGCTAATGCTGCGAGCAATGCTAATGCAGCTAGCGATGCTAACACAGCTAGCGATGCTAACACAGAGAGCGATGCTAACACAGAGAGCGATGCTAACACAGCTAGCGATGCTAACACAGAGAGCGATGCTAACACAGCTAGCGATGCTAACACAGTGAGCGATGCTAACACGTTGCTCGCTGCCCACCTGTTAAGCTCAGGGCTCATCTACACGCAGCTCCCTCTGGTGGTCATCATGAAGCCATGCTTTTCCACTTGGCTACACAAAATAATAAAACCGGATGGATGAACACCTACAGCATTGTTATTGTTAAATTATTTTAAAAATATGTCAGTGTTGTTGAGTTTTACAGTAATATTCCATGAATACTCCATCCATGATGCGGATGTTTCCTCAGGACTCTGGGAGAGGCCTGGACTCAGCTGAAGAAGAGCCTCCATGATGAAGCTGAAGTTCATCTCAAGTTCTCCAATAAGGTCATTTCCTGCATCCACTCACATTATTCAGATTAAATAAAGAAATTAAAAAGTGGACTACAGCACAGTCCTGCCGGACAGTCCTTCAGGGCATTCTGGGTAAATACAACCAAAGCTAATATGCTAGCCTAGCGCTAGCAGCAGAAATGGCTCCTGGTCTTTAGCCAAAGACTAAAGGGAAATCCTCCAACCGCTAAAATCACTTTGTCTCCATCTGGTGAAGAAGGAAGTAGCTCTCGGTGTCTTCAGTGATTCTTGGTGCAGCGCCCCCACAGGCCAGGAGGGGAACAGGTTGGTTTGACTCAGAACCACAGCAGCTGGAGGTGGAGCAGATGGTGGAGTTTTGGTCGAACTCTACCGGATATATTTATTCTGACTCCAAACTGTTAAACATTTAATTGTAAACTATAACTGAACTTTTCTGCAATTTTGGGGCGTATCATGCAAAAAACAAAATTAATCCTCATTAGCAAAGAGTGACAAAAGTTTAAAGCTTCAAAATGATTTTACTCATTTATAGAGGAACCAGGAATTAAATTACTCATCAAATCAGGTTTATAGCTGGTTTTAAAAGACTGGAATGCAACAATAAACTATTTAAATGTGCAACAATAAATCAGTTTTATTGTGATTTCATTACTAATCTGAGGAGTCATTTCTAATATGCATTTTAGGTTTATTCAGGATCAGACTTGGACTCCATTTCTAATAAGGCAGAAAGCTCATATTAATAATACAACATTCTTTGTTCTTGCAGCTGCACACGGAGGTAGAGAAACCGTTGCTGACGTTCAGAGGCGACAACTTCAAGAAGGACCTGAAGAAGTACGACCACCACATCGCCGACCTGAGGAAGCAGCTGGCCAGCCGCTTCGCCGGCGTGGAAAAGGTAACCAGGACGCAGAGAGTCGGCTCGCTGCGTCTTCCTCCCACCTGCTGATTCAGCTCATGAATGGAAGCTGCTTCTGTTTTTCTGCTGGTATTTTCACGGCATGTTGTGGTGGGCGGCAGCCGCATGGCCTCCTGTTATTTCAACCAGCAGGAGAAAAACAAGCTTCATGTCTGGCAGCTTCACTGAGTTTTCTGAAGGTTCATGGAAATCTGCAGAAATAACTGTGAAATATGTATATTTGTTTTATATTTGAGGTTGAATTAGTGCAAATATGCCTGGTATCAGTCTAGGGTACAAAATTAGAAATACATCAAAAGATGCAACTGAACAAATAGTTTGGTTCCTTTTTTAAATAAAAACATTTTATTAACTTTATTCTTTTAGTCAAAACTGGATCATCTGCAGCTTAAAAATCTTTCTAACTTCAAGAAGATCAGACCTTCACACTGGACTGAGCAATACAGAGTAGAGCTGTTATTATTACCTGGATTCACTTATTAATAACTGGATGCAAAAGGCGCTTAGAAAGAAACATTTTATTTACAGTGTTTAAACCAGGTGAAGCTAAAACTGGAAAATATTTACAGACAAGGAAGGTTAGGCAAAAATGTTAATATTTTTTATCAGTTTTGGCTTAATTAGAGCTCTGACTTCTTTTGAGTCTCAATACTCCAATTAACGATTAATTGATTACTGAAGTAGTTGACGTTTATTTCACTAATCAATTATTCATGATTAATCTGATTAATCGTTAGAACCGTAGCTGAGTATTTCTCCGAGACATAGCCTGGGAGAAGAAAGTGTCTCTGTAGCGCCGGCTGGAAGATAAAAGTCTAAGCAGTTTGTGTCCAGCATGTGTGGGGTCTGCAGAGATGTTAGCTGAGAGTTCATCTACTGGAGTGTGTGTGTGTGTGTGTGTGTGTGTGTGTGTGTGTGTGTGTGTGTGTGTGTGTGTGTGTGTGTGTGTGTGTGTGTGTGTTACAGGCTCGTAAAGCCCTGGCAGACCGGCAGAAGGATCTGGAGGTGAAGACGCAGCAGCTGGAGGTCAAACTCAGCAACAAGACAGAGGAGGACATTAAAAAGGCGAGACGGAAATCCACACAAGCAGGTCAGAGGTCAAAGGTTGTCAATTTCTGAATCGATCTGTTGTTGTAAAGGAAATGAATCCCTTCACGATTTGATATTTTCATCAGAAATGTCTTCCTGTACCCGTGACGGTAAATTTACCTGAACTAAACATCAGTAACGTTTGTTTTCAGTGTCTGCCTCTTTGGCCTGATTGTCAGAAATTTAGTGCAAAGCTAGTTTGGAATAATATGTCAAATTTAAATATATCAAATCAAAAAAAAAAGATCCTTTTTTATTTAGAAAGACTAAAACGACTCCTTTGGTCTTGTTTTTGCAACAGATTTAATGGAGGACAGAGAAATGATCACATGTTTTACTGAGTTGCTCTGATGTTTTAATTCAATCTTTTAATAAAAATAGTAGAAAGTTGACCTTTATGTTAAATTTAACTGGCTCTGCAGCACTTTTGAGAAGTGATTTCTTGATGCCCCCTGGTGGTTATTACCGGCATTACAGACAAAAGGGAAACAGTTTATAGATACAAACAACTTAGTAGTTATTAAATCTGAGGTTTTATTTGTGTGTAATCGTTGACAGGAGATGATCTGATGCGATGTCTGGATCTCTACAATCAGACTCAGTCCAAGTGGTTTGAGGAAATGGTCACAACCAGCATGGTAACGTGTCACTTCCTGGTTCAAAACATTTCTCATGTTTTCATTACAAACATCTAATCTTCACTCATTAATGTGAGTGAAACCTCGAGTCACTGATTAAGTCGTTTCCATGGTTACTGAGAGAAAACGATGTCATGCTCGGTCTGCCTGTGGGAGTCGGATCATTTTGTGAATGTTCAGCCGTTTCTTCTCGGTGGTTCTGATCGGGTCGTTTCCCCTGCAGGAGCTGGAGAAGCTGGAGGTGGAGCGGGTCGAATGGGTTCAGCAGCACCTGCGTCAGTACACCACCCTGCGGCACGAAACAGACATGTTCAACCAGAGCGTGCGTCCTTTTCCTACTTCCATTTTACACACATTTTTTATTGTTTTTGACATTTTTGTTTCCTGATTTAAGCTTATTTGTAACAAATACTTTCAGGTTTCTGTTTTCTGCTCTTCATTCTGTACCTGAACATTAGAAATGTTTAGATTAGTTTGTAGAAATTTGGTCAATTTGCTTAAAATCTGTTCACCAAATATTGATCATTTAGTCATGAACCCTCAGATGAACCTCTTTGGAAAGTCAGAGTCAGTTGCAGCGACATTAAATTGAATTAATGTTAAAAAAATAAATCAATCTTATCTGTGAGAAATCAGTCAGGAAGATGATTTTTTTTTTAGTTTTTACATCCATTCAGTTTTCATAACAAAAGAAAAAAGAATAAATGTCTGAATTTTTCTTAGGGTCAAGATTTATTCAGAATCAAATGATTTTATTTATTTTAAAAAATCAAGCCTACTTCATGTTGTCAGTCAGGTTCTACTTAAGTGACTTTTTCACATCATTTCTTTGGATATTTTTTCCCTAAATCATGAAGTCATTTTTAAAAACGACTTTTTGTTTTGACGATCTGGAACTCCTCAGTAGATCTCTACTGAGATTCAATTCAAAAAGTAAACTTATGAATATTATAGATTAAATCTGAAGTGAAAAAAATCTAAGTTTTATTTCTGTTAGTTTTGATGGTTATCAATCAGATCATCAGGTTTATTTTTATAGCACGTTTCAGTAATAAAGTAGTTCAAAGTGTTTTACCTCAGAAACACAAAAACAAAAAGTCATAAAAGACATCATACAGTCGACAATTTATAAACCAGAAACAAACTTTAGATTTTTATGAGCGACATCAGAATCATCAATAAGCATCGAATATGTTGGTCTCTGGTTTATATCTACGCATTTATCTAAACAATGAGATTATAAAAGGATTTTTATTGTTTAGAATCATAGCAATGCACACAAATCAGTTGCCAGTGGAAAGTTGAGTGGAAGGAGAAATGGAACAGGTCCTGGAAGGATGGCTGGGCAAAGTCCATCCAAGAGTCTGGAGGATATTCCTCCCAGTAATAAGGCCGTGGTAGTTTCTGTTCGTCACTCCACTGGGATCAGGCTGAGCTGTAAGGAAGCTGCATGACGGCTGTTTTGTTTCCAGACGGTGGAGCCGGTGGACCAACTGCTGCAGAGCATGGATCCAGCCAAAGACAGGGAGCTGTGGGTGAAAGAGAACAAAACCGGCGAGGTTCGGCCTGTGGATCTGGACATTTAGGCGGCCCAGACCCGGATACCCTCCGACCTGCTCTCAGTGTCACCGGGTCCCGGGAAGTCTGAGAGCGGCCCGGTCGGCGGACGGTGCATGTGCAGCCTGCTGAGCTCTGACATTAATCACAACGAGGGAAGATCGAACGCAGTCCTGGAAAACAAACGGATCAAAGAACCAGCATGTTCCTCCTAAACCTCAGTCGTCATTAAAGCATTAGCTTACTGAATGCCATATAGCGTACTCTGCTGTTTACCTGTTGTAAATTATATATATATGAAAATAATCTATGTTCTTTAAAATCTTAAAGTTAGCTTCAATCAACTTGTTTCCATTTTGTGCTAACCAAAAAGAAAAGAAAGCTACAGTCTTATTGTGGACGTTAACTTTATTTTAGATACAGATTCTGAAACTGAATGAGGTATGATGATGAATATATTTTCATATTTCTTCCTGGTTCATTTCGGTGGAAATGCATGTTTAACCCTCCATGCGCTCATGATGGTGGTTTTGATGTTGCCCATTGAATTTGCACAAGGTGATGTGTGTTTTTAATTTAATTTTTCTACAACAGAAACGTTCAGCATTAATATTCAGCCTCCTCACATGTTCACAGCGTCCAGCGTTGGAACGGAAATTCAACTCCCAACATTAAATTCAGGCCCGGGTCCGATTGGGATCCAGTCTGCAGGAAAAGGTGGTCCAAGTTACACGAAACACCTTTTAGTGCCTCTCAGTTTCTATACCTGGAATGTTCTTGATATATTCTCTGCATCAGTGTACATTTGTAGATACTGGTTAGATGTATTTTGCTGTGAAACGTTTTGACAGATCTGCAGATGTTCAGGCAGCCGAGGTGTTTACACTCTACAGTACAACGTTGTTTATTTTTGGTAAATGTGCAGGGAATATTTGTACGGTGGTGTTCAGCAGCAGAAAGCTAAATTGATCAATTTGTGTGCTGATCAACAGATGATTCGATTATGCATTTCTAGATTGGGTGGATCCAGTTGCAGCACCAAGCCAGATGAAGCCCATCAGATCCCCGTCTGCATGACGAGTCAGTGTTTCCGTGTGCATTTCTCTGTGTCGTCTTCACATTTCCTCTGGTCTCTATGTCTTCGGTTTATTTGCTCATTTAATTCAACTGCAAGGCACAAAAAATATTTTGATGAAAGATAAATGTAGACTAATGTTTTAAGTATAAAGTTTTATTCTTAGTTTTGTGAAGAAGAGGAAAACGATCCTGTTTTCATCCCACCTGGCTACATGTTCAGGCTTCGGCAGTGTATTTGTTGTAGAGGTTTCATCGTCGTGCGTCAGTGTTGTGCACTAAATGTTGTTGCGTTCCAACTAAATGTTCCTGATCGGAGTTTGATGATGACGTAACGGTTGACCTAACTGGCCTGTGTGGTGACTGTTTACATTAAATCCAGTGTTTTCAGAATGTTTTGATCATACGTGACCTCTGTCCCGATCGTGAACCGAGGAATGCAGTGTACAAAATAAATCTCTTCTCTGAAAATTAAACGGTGCAGTGTCATTACGTAACGCTACAGGGAAGACAGGATTGTAGAAATGTTCCATCAGTGGGAAGATGAATTTAAAAATGAAATTAGATGCTTTTTGCCAGGACAGCAGGTGCAGTACATCTCATCTGTAGCCAACCATAACTTTATTGTGTCCTGTGTTATTGACATTACATACTGTATTAGAAATATCTGGATACAAACATGGAGAAAACTGTTGGAAATAACCTGAAAGACAGAAATAATAACTTAAAATTAACCAATGGAAATCAGAGATTATTTTTGAAATGCAGTTCAATAGGTTTGTCATTAGTTGTTTTTTGATAAATATTGTAACAAAGTTTATGAGTTAGCAAAATGCTTCTTAGTCCTGAACAACCCCGGTCGTCCCCACACCTGGCCACGCCCCTCATGGTCGACTGACTCTTTGCAACTACGTCACTTAATCATTCGAGGCGCCATGACGGACGCCGGAAGTGACGGACGGGACTATTGAACCGAGCGACTGAAAAGTTGTTTTTGCCAGTTTATTTATGGCTCCTGCTTGTTCGAGTCGAGTAATTTGTCTGTGAATGTAACTCACCTGGTTGGGGCTCATAGGTGGCGGGAGTTTCAAAAGTTGCTAACAGCTAACAGCTAGCTTACGGTACTTCCTCCCTCCTGACGTCTTGATCAAGTGACTAACTTTGCCTGAATTCAAGCCACACATCGTCTCCATAATGGTTGGATGTACCTTCTCCTAATATTTGATATTTTAATCATACTGACTTATAAAGTATATAAACGTTTGTTTTCTTACCTTGTAAAAAATATTTGCTGCGAATCCGCGGTTACACCGAGGGCTAACAGTCACTATGATTGACAGGTGCCATCCATTTCCTTCCTCATTAAAGGTTAGAAAATAAAATGACAAGTTTGTTTGTGTAGCTGACCGCGACATCCTGTGACCATTTTAAACTGAAATCAGCTAAATAAAAGTGGCGTTGGGTCAAAGATGTCTGCTTTTATACCAGCTTTAAAGGAGCACATCATTTTAACAACTGTCATGGCGGAGTTCTGGAAAGCGTGACGTCATGCTCAAAGGGTCTATCGACTCCGCCCACTTTGCTGGAATATTTTTATAATTGTTACTGAAGCTGAGCTTTCACAGCGGGGTTAGTTACACTTTAAGGAAATCTGTAGATATGACTCTTTGTGTGTTTCTACTTCACATACTCATGCATATCAGGATATATTTGAGCTTTTCAAATCGGCAGTTCTAAGTGTTTTAGAGTCTGACACAAGTGTTTCCAGTTTGGAGCTAATTATGTTTAGCTGTGATCCCTGACCTGCGTTTTGCTGCCTTTCTTGACTGAAATAAATTCAAACCCATCCAAGTACGGCGCGATTCTCTGCATTGTGTATGGCTTTTATTTCCAAAAGATAAACTCTCAAATTTTACTTTTGCTTGACTCAACAATAAATGAACAACCAGTCAGAACCACTGCTTAAAAAAGTAACAAGTTTACAGTTGCCATGGTTACTACAGCTCAGCAGAGTGGGAGGGGGCGGAGCCTGAGGAAGTTGTTTTTGTTCAAATTCAAATCTGAGCACAAACTGCAACATTCTCCATAGATCCAAATGGCTGAAAATGTATTTCTGACACTCAAAGGCAAACATTTTTAAAACATTAATTATTGCTGTAAACAGATTTCTGCTAATATTTTTTCTAACTTCTTTCTATCAGATAAATTGCAAATAAATTAATTAATAAATAAATTTCTCAGACAGAAATGAATTGTACCGTTAGAAATAGGTATAAATTATACATATGCAAGCAAAGTATTGTTCCCGTGTCAAGCCCCTATTATCCTGCCTGGACTCTTAGCACACATGCTAATACGTGAGTGTCTCAACTGACCTTCAGCTTTTAATAGGATTGGTTGATGCAGGCGGACTGTTAACCTGAGCCTAATTCCCCACATAAGTAGCTCTAGTTCTGACTTTTTCACAATTAGGCTAATGAATGAACCAAAGTGTGAAAAAAACACGCTGCTCTCCGATCGCTAACGATAATTAGCTGGAGGCATTATGGCGGGCAGACAAGCTAAACTGGGTGAGATATCAAATACACAAAGGTAATCACTTTTAATAACATCACAAACTGCAAAGTTTGTACAAGTTTTCATATAAAAGCTCTAACAGGATTTAAAGGCTGCCCCGTTTTAATTACCCGTTAGCTAATCTGAAGCTGCAGGCTTGGTTACTATCACCGGGTGATTAATTCATTGGTTTAGCTGGTAACCAGAACAGAGTTCACAGAAGAAGAGACGTAGCTCAAACAGGCAAATTAAAAAGGTAAACAAAAATAGATTATCAACAGTCTTAAATCACAACGTTAGCTCCTGAATTATTGCTTCTTTTCTTTCAGCTTGTCTTTGATTCTCTGAGGTTCGTCGTATTGTATCAAGCGCAGGATGTCCTTGTTGTCCATCACTCCCTGGATGAATTCGCCCTCCGTGATTTTATCTGCAAAGGAAACAACATGTCTGTCTCAGATGATTTTCTAACGCTAAAAGCTGCTGCAGAGTGAAATGATTTAATGAAGTGTACCGTTTTCCTTCTTTCCGAAAAATGCCCAGATTTTTTCAGCTCTCTTCTCTGGAGTGTTTTCGTCTTCGGGGAGTTTCGTCTGGTCGTCTGCTGGGATCATGTTGAATATCGACTGCAGGAGAAAACCACAGGACGTTTTCAATCAGTTAATCTGAACTTTGACCTTTAAAAGATCAGGAGATAGTTGCTATTTTCAGCCTCTCAGATACAAGTTGACCCACAGCTTCAATGGTTGAACTGAGACAATAAGCGACCTCAGTACCCTAACAATCTCTTGGATCTCGTTCTTGCTGATGGTTCCATTGCCGTCCACGTCGTACAAGGCGAAGGCCCACTCCAGCTTCTGCAGAGTCTTTCCTCCAGAGGTGAGGTGCAGAGCGACGATGTACTCCTTAAAGTCCAGGGTGCCGTCTGCGTTGGTGTCGAAGCTCCTGAAAACGTGGCGAGCGTACGCTGTGGGGTCGGCGCCCGGGAAGAAGCTGGCGTAGATCCCTTCGAACTGCTCCTTGGTGATCTTCCCGCCGGGACACTCCTTCAGGAAGGACTGGTACCAGGCGCACAGCTCCGCCTCGGAGTACTTGGTGTTGGACTTGAGTTCCTCCAGGAGCTCCTTGGACAAGGCGCTGCTCTTGGTGTTCCCCATCCTGCTGCAGATCTTCCTCCTTTCCTGCGTTTGAGGGCTAAACGTGTGCAGAGCTCAGAGTTTCTCTGCTTGGCTGCCAAATGAGATTATGGTCATCACTATCTAAATCCAGACAGCTGTCCTAAAGAGGATAAACACGTCACAGCGTTATGACACCTTCACTGGGAGACACATTCACACCGCAGTACGAGTCAAACAAACCTGACAAATCCAGATATATATATATTTATACTTTATAATTAAAACATTATTCTGAATTTATTTTCAATTTGAAAAGTTAATTCTGCTTTAACATTTTATTTATAGTCTTATGTTTTAAATTTAAACTCACATTTCCTTTTTTATTGTTTTTCTGGTTTGAATCTGGTCCCATTATCTTGAATGTTTATGTATTTTATTTTCTTCATTTCTTGTTTTATTTTGAAAATCAATAATCATAAAGTTGTCTGCTAATCAAAAACTGCAGATTTTGTCTCAGAAAAATCTATTTCCTCTGTTACTTCGACCCGCCTGCTTGTTCAGTTGCTGCCCTTTCTTCAGCTTTTTGTTTTTGTAGTTTTTTTTTTTTTTTTTTTTTGGTGATTTGGGTCTAAAATCTGCAGGGGATGTTTCATTTCATAACTCCTTATAGAATATAGTCACACTCTGCTTTAATAAGGAGCTTCAATAACTCCAGAAAATAATATCTGCAGTCAGAAAGTTGCTCAGAAATATTTAGCTGCAGAAGCACAAGGAATAAAAATAATAAACGATTAAATTCAATCTGAATATTTTATGATTACTCATCTTTATGATTCATCAAAATACGCTGTCAGGAGAAACTAAAAGTTATTTTATTTCCCTGTATAAAATGTCTTTTTTTGCATTTTTTGACTCGTTATGTATTTGGTTGTATTTGTTTTCTTGCAGATAAAGGAAAATGTTGCTTTTCTTTTTTTGTCTCTTCTCATTCCTGAAACTGGTTCATCATCTAAACTTTACATCTGATCCTGAAATTAGCCACAGCCGGGTGAAATAAAGACGCATGCTTAGAAAACCAAATGTTTCTGTGCTGCTGGGAGGTGAGATGGTTTTCTGAGTCGGACCTGCAGTTTGATCCTGGGGCAGGATGTCAGCGGCGCAGAGAGGTTCTGACCCAAAGCAGCCGAGGTCGGCCTGCAGCCCCGCTCGGCGTCCGCCGCTCGCCCACAATGTGATGAGATTATCCACGTCTCCATTGTAATAATCTGGGGCCAGATTGCAAAGCCATCTGCTGCAGCGGCACCAAAACCGCAGCAAGTGGAGGCAATTAAAGAACCAAGAAAACTGAAGAACATTAAAGAATTCTGGACGAGGATGAGAGATTACGGTCAGACTGAAAGATTTGGAATAAAGTCTCAAATGATTTACAGAGGAAAACATGAAGGAGGAACATTCAGGGCTATTTATTAAATGATATGACCCAGTTTACCAATATTCTGCTCATAATGCCTCCAGCCTTATTGGAAGCATTTTTAAAACCTTGCCAAATCCCTAAAATAAATGAATCTTTTATTCCATCAGAATAATGACGGCCTGAAGGATCCAACTCTTTATTAATTTCATCACTAATAATTATTGACACTTTTGTTCTATAATGTGGAATTAGAGCCAGAACCTCCTGGAGTTTAAATTAAAAAAAGGAAAGACAAGCAAACATGCTGACCATGTACCTGAGAGGTCAGTTCAGTTCGGTTCAGTTCGGTTTGGTTCGGTTCGGTTCAGTTCAGTTCAGTTCGGCTCGGTTCAGTTCAGTTCGGCTCAGTTCGGTTCAGTTCAGTTCAGTTCAGTTCAGTTCGGCTCAGTTCGGTTCGGTTCAGTTCAGTTCGGCTCGGTTCGGTTCAGTTCAGTTCAGTTCAGCTCGGCTCGGTTCAGTTCAGTTCAGTTCAGTTCAGTTCGGCTCGGTTCAGTTCAGTTCGGCTCAGTTCGGTTCAGTTCAGTTCAGTTCAGTTCGGCTCAGTTCGGTTCGGTTCAGTTCAGTTCGGCTCGGTTCGGTTCAGTTCAGTTCAGCTCGGCTCGGTTCAGTTCAGTTCAGTTCAGTTCGGCTCAGTTCGGTTCGGTTCAGTTCGGTTCAGTTCGGCTCGGTTCAGTTCGGTTCGGTTCGGTTCAGTTCAGCTCGGTTCGGTTCAGTTCAGTTCGGCTCGGTTCAGTTCAGTTCAGTTCAGCTCGGTTCAGTTCAGTTCAGCTCGGTTCGGTTCGGTTCAGTTCAGCTCGGTTCGGTTCGGTTCGGTTCAGTTCAGTTCAGCTCGGTTCGGTTCAGTTCGGTTCGGTTCGGTTCAGTTCAGCTCGGTTCGGTTCAGTTCAGTTCAGTTCAGTTCAGCTCGGCTCGGTTCAGTTCAGTTCAGTTCAGTTCAGCTCGGTTCGGTTCAGTTCAGTTCAGTTCGGCTCAGTTCGGTTCAGTTCAGTTCGGCTCAGTTCGGTTCAGTTCAGTTCAGTTCAGTTCGGCTCAGTTCGGTTCGGTTCAGTTCAGTTCGGCTCGGTTCGGTTCAGTTCAGTTCAGCTCGGCTCGGTTCAGTTCAGTTCAGTTCGGCTCAGTTCGGTTCGGTTCAGTTCGGTTCAGTTCGGCTCGGTTCAGTTCGGTTCGGTTCGGTTCGGTTCAGTTCAGCTCGGTTCGGTTCAGTTCAGTTCGGCTCGGTTCAGTTCAGTTCAGCTCGGTTCAGTTCAGTTCAGCTCGGTTCGGTTCGGTTCAGTTCAGCTCGGTTCGGTTCGGTTCGGTTCAGTTCAGTTCAGCTCGGTTCGGTTCAGTTCGGTTCGGTTCGGTTCAGTTCAGCTCGGTTCGGTTCAGTTCAGTTCAGTTCAGTTCAGTTCAGCTCGGCTCGGTTCAGTTCAGTTCAGTTCAGTTCAGCTCGGTTCGGTTCAGTTCAGTTCAGTTCGGCTCAGTTCGGTTCGGTTCAGTTCGGTTCGGTTCAGTTCGGCTCGGTTCAGTTCAGCTCGGTTCAGTTCAGTTCGGCTCGGTTCGGTTCAGTTCAGCTCGGTTCGGTTCGGTTCGGTTCAGTTCAGTTCGGCTCAGTTCAGTTGACAGCCTGTCGAGTCGCACAAAGAGATAATAAAATAAAAGAACAGAATAAAGGGTAAAATATTGTACAACTGCAAATATTAACATAAATGTTGTGCAGTTTTTAAAATGAATAAACTCCGGTCCGAATGAATGTGTAGCTGAGTATCGTTTTTAATTTTCTGATTTCTGAGATGAACTTCATGTCTGCTGCATAAAACTGATTATCTCATCAGGATCAGTTACTGTAAAGCAAATAAAGATTATTTTAATCTTTATCTTTTTTGACATACTATTTTTAATAAAACGTATATAAAAATGAGAATTATGCTTTTTTATACGTATATAGTGAGATATTTGTTTCACTTCTGATCTGAAACATTTTGTTTCTAATTATTTTAAATCTAATCTCTGGATGTGATGTCAGCATCCTGCCTTTCTGTTTAAGTTTTTATTTTTATCACCTGTTTTCATGACTGTTTTTGTTTTCCTGTTTATTCGCATTAATCTTGGCATTTTAGTTTCTTCTTTGTGTTCATTCATCTATTATGATTCTGCTTGTTTCCTGAGATTATTGTTTCTTTTTGTGTAGTATTTCCGTTAATCTGAGATTATGTTTTGTGATTTTCCTTCAGCTGCTTCCACTTCTCCTGGATTAGCTCCTCTGGTCTCTTGTCTTTTAATCTCGATTATTTTCTAGATTTTCTCTGGTTCCTCCAGTTGCTGTTCTGTGTTTTATGGATTTTGTATTATTTTTTGTTGACATCTTATTCTTTCTTCAGCTTTTGTTAATAAATTATTTTATGGCTCTCCACACCTGCTCCTACAAAATCATTCCAGGAAAAGCGAAGCCGTTGTTTAATCTGTAAATATCATGAATCATTTTACATAATGATTCAGTTTAGACATGGAGCATCGATTACCAAAAGGTAAAATGTTTCATCCAGTGGTTGCATCTGTCAGGTAGTTTGATTATGCAACAAGCGGCCGGCTTACTGCCTCATCACATGCTGGACTCACTCATCCTGTGTTTCTATCCTTTATGACATGGCTGCAGAGGGTCGGAATAATCTCTTTATTTTCAGGCGAACTGCTCAGATGCAGAGAGAGAGTCGGACTGTCTTCTGCTCCTGTTTTCAGAAATGAAAACACAAAGATGAGTTTGGAACAAATGAATTATCGTGGAGTTCAGCCCGAAATGTCTGCAGGTTTCAGGATGAAGTTACAGACAAATATGAATCAGAATGATTGAAAAATGTATTAAGTTTATTTAAATGATTACTGCTGTCATCAGTTTTATTGTTACTATTTAATGAAGTTAAAGTTTTTGCTGCATTTTGGTTTATTGATATAAGTGTTAAAATGATTGATGCTCATTATGCATCTTATCAGTCAGACACAGAAAATGTTAATGAAGAAAGAAAGACTGTTGTAACCAAGGTAATTACTGGGCGAAGCCACTAAGTAAGACAGGATGCTGTAAGAAAATGTTTATGCTTCTTTGTTCTGCTATTTTACTGAGTTTAATAAAGTCAAACTCACTGAAGGATTTTAGTGACAGTTTGTTAGAAACGACCCGGCCGTCGATCAGGAGGGAAATCCACTAAATGTCATTTTTAAACAAGATGGCCGATCACAGAATGCTGCATCCATGCAAATTATCGGGAAGTTAAGTGGAAGGAAAAAGTGTGCTAGAACCAGAGATGTGTCCTTGAGAAGGGTTAGGACATTATTTTATCTTATGTAGTTTTTTGACTTCTTTTTCAGGTTTTTAAAAACAAGAAAAGTCAATCAGAGAAAACATACAAAACCAAGAATAAAATAATTAGTTTACTTTCAGTTTAAAAAGGAGAAGGAAGAAGTGAACATTATTCAATCCTGCCCCTTATCTCAGTTTAATGAAACATGTTATCTACTGACTCAAAAATGATCCAAAAATTGTAATAAAACCATTATAATAATCATGTATCTGCTCAATAAAAGAGCCAACAAATAAATTACATTGAATAGAAAAATGGTTTCAAACTGACTCAGAACAAGACAAGAAAATCTACGGATCAAAATAATGGAGTTAATGACAATCATGGATAACAACCAGACGTCAGAATAATTACCAACTCTTCATCGTTTTAAAGCTAAAGTCTAATAATTTTCTCATGTTAAACTTTCTGACATCAACAGTTTCCAGGCAGAGATGAAGGTTTGGCTCTGCAGCAACAAACAAACTGATTCTATTGTCTTTTCCATTGAATCAGTTTAACTTTTCAACAGTCGGGACGCGATTAGAAAGAGATTTACCCTCCACACACTGTAAACACACACACACACACACACACACACACACACACACACACACACACACACACACACACACACACACACACACACACACACACACACATATTCTGGATGGATTTTCATAAGAGACTGCCCACATTATGTCACTGGTCAAAGTTAAACCGGCTCTTGATCTGCTGCCTCTGGCTGCAATCGGTTTGAAATGCTGGGAGAACGGAAGCAGCCAGAGCCTTGCTGTGGATTATAATCTGAGCTCAAAGGAAGTTTGGAGCATAATTTGCCCTTTGTAATGGAGAATACTGCATGATGAGATCTGCTGGAGGGGAGGAGCCACGGGTTTGATTTGAAGCTGAAGAGGCTGAGAGTTTAAATGGTCAGAGACAGAAAATGGGTTTGTGTCGTTCCTGTGGAGCCGAGGTGAAGAGATGCAGAACAAGCAGCGAGCTGGCAGAGGGACGCTCTGCTTTCTCACCCAAGGAGCCCCAAACGCAACAAGATTATGAAGATTTGACATCTCTGCTGGGAAGCAAAACACTGTGGCTACATATTGAAAGCCAGGATTAGTCGCCTTTTCATTTCATCTCTCTGGCCTGGCCTGGACCATGAGGCTGGAGCGCGGCCGGCGAGCTTCCCTGGCAATCACTCTCAACTTTGTGGCTTTGGCTTTCGCCGTGTCGGCGGTGACCACCAGCTACTGGTGCGAGGGGACCAGGAAGGTGGCCAAGCCCTTCTGCTCCGGGCCGCCGGTCCAGATGAAGCAGATGTACTGCATCCGCTTCAACAGCACCAACCTCAACGACAGCCGGCAGGTGCAGTACATCTTCGAGACGGGAGAGGAGAAGTTCATCCTCAGGAAGTTCCACACCGGGATATTTTACTCCTGTGAGCAGGCTGTGGATATGAACGGTAAGATGATGCTGCAGCGGTAAGATGATGCTGCAGGCTGTGGATATGAACGGTAAGATGATGCTGCAGCGGTAAGATGATGCTGCAGGCTGTGGATATGAACGGTAAGATGATGCTGCAGCGGTAAGATGATGCTGCAGGCTGCAGCATAATAATCCATAACATACGTCATACGTCGGTGCTGAAGCACTGTAAGTTATTCATTAATCACTGACAGGTTGATGTGTCCTGTCATTCTGGTAAAGAAATCTTTTAATATGCTATGGATTACTTTGCTTCCTCTCTCAGCTCCAGCTGCCCTTTGACCCGTTTCATAGCTGCTCGCTGCGTTAGCTGCCATTACAAACATCCCTGCTGGGCTGTAAGCAACCTTCAGCTCTGCTCCTGTTTGGGTCATAAAGTACTAATCAAACCAGTGACTGCTAAAGAATGAGCAATATTCCAAACTCAATGAACAAAAATACGGAGAAAAATGAAATGGCCAGAAAGGATTGCTTCAAAGTTCATGAACTGATGGAATCGACTGCTGTCTGTTGCTGCAAGAGAGCATTGCTGCAAAGTTAGCTAACCAGTACAATCAATTGCTTTCTACTGCAACATGCTAGTTTAAGAGAAGGCATTGCTGCAAACACACTGATGGTTCAGTGAGGTCAGCTGCTAAAATGTCACCACATGTGAGCTTTGGGAGATTGCTGCGGTTTTAATGACTTGATGTTCACAAAGGCCTCATGTTCAGCGGAGGGATTGCTGCAAAGTTTGCTGCTAAGTCAGTCAATTGTTGCAAAATCAAATGTTTTCTTAGATCAGAAACTATTTTTATTGATGATCATAAACTAAATTTGACTGCATTGATTTATAGAACTGGTTTGGGAACTGATTGGTTCTCTGTGGATCTGATTTGACTCTGTTTTATAACCAGATTGGATTTAACAGCATCTTGTTTCCATCTGTATTAAAATGCAACTTAAAAATCAAAACTGCAGCTGAATCATTTTATTTGAACCAGTTACAGACAAAGATTTGTATCTTTTTTTTCTGTCTACGTCTCACAAATGTGGGAATATTTAGAAAACTGACTTTAGCTGTGAGTTTGTTCTACAGCTGCTTTATTAAACAGCTGCAGCAAATTATTTAAAGCCAATACTTTATTTATTATATTTGCTTTACTTTACTTGTAGTTGATTTGGCACTGAAGAAAGGACAGATCATAAAATGAGCGCAGGATTAAAAACAACAGCAGGTAGAAAAACCACAAAGTTTTATTTCTCCACTTAAAGCCAAATCTCTTCAAGCTGTAAATAAAGTCAAATTTCTGCTGAATCAGATTTTCTCCAGGAAACCATTCACACAGATAAAAAGACACAGAAAATGTTTTTACAGTAAATGAATTAATTAATATACCAGAACGTATTAAAGGAAAACGGAAATATATTTGAGCAAGAAGGAATTTAATATTGTTGATGATGAAATTGAGTTTTGATGTTCAAACTAAACACCATCAGTTGTTTCTGGTTGGTTCGAGCTTCTTTAGGGTAAAACATGCCAAACACAAAATATATAAAAAATATTAAATATACAAAATATGCGTAGTAGGAAGTAATGATTTATCAGACAAGTGAAAAAAAAATAAATAAAAGTTTGTTCAGATTTGCTAATCGACGTCAGAGAAGAGGATAAGTACTGGAAATGAGATTTAAAATTAAACCTCTGTGTGAGTTTGACCTTTCACCTCTGGTTCACCGGCAGACAAACAGTTGGACGTTTAGCCTGACCGGCGCCAGCAGCAGAACTATTTCTGTCATCAGTTACTTCAGAACCTGTCCAGGACCTCAGAGCTGCTTCAGGATTTTTCACTTTTCCATGCAGCCAAACAGAAACGACATTCAGTCAACTTTAGTTTCTGTTTTTCTTCTTTTATTCCCAGTTTTGGGGAAATAAAAGAATCATTCATTTTTCATAAAGCACCTGATTGGTTTTCAAAGCTTTTCTCCATTTTATTAAAGAAAAATATGTAAAAGTTGCTTCTGTACAGATTTTCTTAGAATTACATTTATGAAAAACTTATATCATTTTTTAAAAGAAATTTTAGACATGATTTAGTATTAAATTGAGTATAAACATATTATTAAAACATGATACGTTTAAATATATAAAACATTGTATGTTATATTCATTATCTGTGTCTGAAAGTTTGAGTTTTTTATGTTTTTATTCTTTTATTTGACAGGATTTGATTGTCGAAGTTTTGCTGAGATTGCTCCTGAACATCAAAGAGGTTGGTAAATTTATGATTTAAAAGTTTATTTTTCTTTGCAACCATTTAATAATTTGCCTGTATTTGGGTTTATTGTCAGGAAAAAAAGACATTTCTTTGTTAGAATAAAACTTACCCAACACTTCCTGTGACCCAGACAGAGACCAAACGGCCTATTTAAAGTTCAGCCTCACTGACTGCTGTTTGCTGGAGTAGGGGGTTCAAAGTGAGGCCAGTGGGCCGTCTGGTGCTCTTCAAATGATTGTCTGGTCCTCGACAGCAATTAATGCAAAATTGGATTTTTTAATGTTTATTTCATTCTTTATTTGTAAATATTTTTTACCCAAAAGCAACTTTTGGTGAATTTATTCTTAAAACTTGTTTTCAAATAAAAAATAACCCATATCTCTGTTGTAAACAGAAAACTTTTCTGGGCCAGCAACATATAAAACTTGTTGACCCAAACAGTGTGTGAAAACCTTTCAACAGTTTTTAGGTTTCAAATATTCAATAATTTACATATTTCCAGATCCCATCGCTACAAAAATCAATCATTTGTTTTCATTAAAAACTCAAGTTTATTGTTGAAATGATGAGAAAATAAATGATTTCACTATGAAATTATAGTGTTAGAAAAAGAAGCTTCATGTGTCGCATGACGACCTTCAGCTTTAGGACTTTACATGAATAAAGTTTGGACACCTGTGATGTGATGAGACATTTCCATAAAAGCAGCAAATTTTATGTTTGGAAAAAAAAACTAAATAATGAAACGTAACTTAAAATTATTCACAGAAAATTTGCCTGTTTTCTTGGAAAACAGCGTGGAAAGCTGATGTGCCTACCCACAATGCTCCCTGCTGTCTGTTCATGTGGTTCCAGACACTTCTTCCTTCCACTCAACATTCTGTTAATATGCTTGTGCAGCACAGAGACCAACCAGCAACGCCCTGTCGATGCCTTCCTCATGCAAAGAGTCAGGAATTATTAGAGCAACATTTGATTTTTTAACTGAATTATTTAAATAACTTGAAGCTCCGTTAATTATTTCCTTCAGTTTTATAATAATCAGTTTTTGTCCTGATGCTGATTATTGGAGTGTAAATTGATCCAGGCGTGCTGTGGCTGGCTGTGTGTGGGTGCTGACCTCTGACCTCTGCCCTGTCCAGGCGTGCTGTGGCTGTGTGTGGTTGCAGAGAGCCTGTACCTGGCTCTGCTCTTCGTGGGCGGGGTTCTGATGATTCTGGAGCAGAGCCGCTGCTTCAGCGTCATGAACAAGCTGAAACTCAGTGCCTTCGCCGCCATGTGCACCGCCCTCTCAGGTAACAGCACAACTATGGAGCTACATCAGGCTCAAAAACATCCACATGGCCTACAACAGAGAAATTTGTAAATGTGTTCAATAATGCATAAATGAACATTCATATTAGTTAAACATTTGTTTGGACGTGGATAATCACATTGGTTTCTCAAATTGACACGTTTGAGACTGAACAGGTCGAGACACGGACGGATCAGCCCGACTGCACCTTCAGCGCTCGAGACTTTCTAACTGAACAGGATGAAATGAGATGCTGCGTTGAAGGCAGAAGAAAAGCTGAACATCTCTGACTTGATCCAGTAGCTTTTATTCTCTTACACACATTTTACTGATGTGTATGCGCAGTGTGTTTCTGTCGGTGCAGTTTGAAACGTGTCAATTTGAGAAACATCTGTGCAGCCCTGCAGCGGCGGCGGCTGCAACAGCAGCGATGGCGGCTGCAGCAGCGGCAGCCCTGCAGCAGGGGCGGCGGCTGCAGCAGCAGAGGTGGCGGCTGCAGCGGTGGCGGCTGCAGCAGCGGCAGCCAGGCTGAATGCGCTGAACGCTGCAGTCAAGCATCAGAGCAGCTGACTGATCTGCGGCCATTCGCTGCCTCGGAGGATTTGCTGGTTTGTGGAGTAATCCGATTGGAACCGGGGCAACGGTTTGGGCTGTTCCCAGAGCCGCCCAGAGGACCCCCCTCCCCCCGCCCTGTTGTTCTGTGTTAATCCCAGAAAAAGCTGCTGCAGAGATACTGAGTCAGAACGAGGCGGCTGCGTTCACCTCGCCCCTCTGCTTCATTATTCATGATTTAATGGTTTGGCTAAAAGTTACAAAAATAAATAACATTTAGTTTTAATCTGTCTGTAAATGTGTACGGCTGTTTCTCCTTCCTTCATTCTCTGCCCTAATAGATGCTGAAACCAACTTGAGACTCTAGAAATGAGATTTTAAAAAGTGTCTACACACTGTAAATACTACATCTGGTCTTAACTGCCTTTAAAAACACATGGGAACGTTTTGACCTCTGCTCTGCTCACAGGCCTTTGTGGGATGGTCGCCCACATGATGTTCACCACCATATTCCATCTCTCCGTCTCTATGGGACCTGAAGACTGGAGGCCCAAGACTTGGGACTACAGCTGGTCTTATGCGTAAGAACTTTGTCAATATCTTAAAAGTCCAAACAGAATCTAATTTCATAAAGAAACAAGTTGAGATTCAGTTTTGAGTTGTGAAATGAGATTCAATCAATAACTGAACTTCATAAGAACTAAAAAGCTGCATTGTATTTAAACTGAATAACTGTACAGCCAGTCTGACTCTTCATTTGGCTCTTTGCAGCTTAGCCTGGTGTTCGTTTGGCACCTGCATGGGCTCTGCAGTCACAACCCTGAACAGATACACCAAGACCATCATAGAGTTTAAATACAAGCGGCACAACATCGAGAAGAACCTGCTGATCAAGCAGAAGATGATGGAGCTGGGTCTGCCTGAGCAGGTGTGGAACATGTACCTGACCGCAGCTCCGGCTGACCTGGAGGTTCTGCCAGAACCGCTGGTAAACGGCCACAAGCCTTCCACCGGAGCGCCGTACGTGTTTGAGGAGGTGGAGCATCCACCGGAGCAGCAGGTGGAGGCGTACTGCTGAAGGAGGAGAATATTTACTCTCCCTGCTTCACATCCGATCTGCATCTGCAGAGTTAAAACCACGTTTAGCTTCTGCAACCAAGGCAACATGTTTCTGCTTCAACCTGAGCTGAATCTGCCTTCTTTCATCCAAGATGCATTAAAACTGGAATTAGTGAGAGACGCACTGAGAGGAGCAGTGATCCTGACCGGCCTGATGGATCCGGCTGGATCTGAGAGGAAGCAGGAATCAGTGACTAACTCTGGATCAACCGTTCAGGTGAAACGGCTGGACATGAACTGACCTCAGACTCTTCTGCTTGGTTCCTGCTGCTGTTCTAATTCACATTTGATGATGTGAATAAAAGAAAAGTGTTACATGTGAGTGAAGGATCTTTACAACACCAAACATTCCCCGAGCTTCACAGGGAAAAGTTTGGAAAAGTATTTAGTTTGTTTCACCATTTTAGGTTTGGATAAAAATGTCCTGGTTTTCCAGACTTTACTGCAGGAAGAAAACTACTAATGAATAATTAATGAAGTGACTTACATTTAATCTTGTTCTTTATCTTTGATTCGCCACATCACACCTTAAGTTTAACGTTTAGTTTTTTGTTTGCTGGATGCAGCTCAACATTTTGGACACCAGAGTTCAGCCAAGTGGAAAAATATTAAATATTCATTCAGGTAATGAAAATGTGAATCAATTGTTCTGTGAAGGCAGATTTTTAAAACAATGTGGATTCATCAAACATAACGGCTGGTTCAGTAAAAACATGTATTCAGTCAGAACCAGTTTGATAAGAATCCGATTCAACAAGGTCACAGCAGCTGGTTGTTCTAAAGAACATGTCCCAAGTAGAAACGACACCCTCTGCAGGCGGTGTGCTGCAGGCGGTGTGCTGCAGGCGGTGTGCTGCAGACGGTGTGCTGCAGGCGATGTGCTGCAGGCAGTGTGCTGCAGACGGTGTGCTGCAGACGGTGTGCTGCAGGCGGTGTGCTGCAGGCGGTGCTGCAGGCAGTGTGCTGCAGACGGTGTGCTGCAGGCGATGTGCTGCAGCTGCACAGCGATCTGTGATCCACATTTTGCTGCTGACGTCTCCAATAAGGCTAAAAGCCTCCAGACGA